>NW_027660983.1:0-89206 GCF_963280865.1 Gymnoscopelus braueri | reverse complement strand
ACAATCAGAGGAATGCACCTCCCATGTCTGAATGTTAAGTTTGTTGAGACAACATCTAAGAGAGAGAGAGAGAGAGAGAGAGAGAGAGAGAGAGAGAGAGAGAGAGAGAGAGAGAGAGAGAGAGAGAGAGAGAGAGAGAGAGAGAGGGACACAAAGGACTTTTTGAGATGAGTTGTGCACAATGCCTTGGTTAGACTCATGGATGGGTCCAACTATTATTTGTACTATAAAAAGCATTATTTTACACTTTGCCTATTCCAAAATAGCAGATCTACAAGCTCATAGCACAGCACCGAGTGCCACGCTACGAGCTTGTAGATCTGCTATTTTTGAAAAATCTTGAAAATATGTGCAAATCTTCTATTTCATTCATTTAAGACATGCTGAGGTTATCTGTAGTGATACCTCCCTGTGTTCCCTGCTTCCCAGGACGCCATTGTTTACAAACACCAAATATTTAGTACAAACACATAATATATACTGGGAATTACAGTTCAGAGGCATTACATTAAGAGACAATAACGACAGGAGGCACAAGAATTTCACCATTCAAGTTCAGATATTTATTTATTACCACTGATAACATGATCAGTTACAACAGTGCAACAAACTCTGCATGTGATATCCTGTATCTGTCTCTGTTTCACCTGAGTGAGCATGGCTCAGAGGAGTTAATAGTTTTGATCTGGTTCTTGCTCTACTTATAAATATCCTTTTTGGTTTCTGATAAACTCCTCCCTATACGACAAATGCAACGTGAAGCAAGTGTCTCATAGTCCACCAGTAGCTCAGAAAAGATGGTCCACTTGCATGAGGGGCATGTGGTGTAAACCTGTGTATAGTCAGTAAATGTCAGCGTGTTCACTGAGTCTGTGCAGAGGGGCAAGTAAAAGGTTGGGGCCTTGCAGCAAGAAGAGGTGAAGGCCATCCTATCTATCTCAAACTCCACATCGATGTTCTTTGGGTTGCGCTGCACCTCTGAGGAGCGAAAAGTCTGGTTTTTAAGACATCTTTTGCAGCGAACGTCACCTTCTCCGACCCGCGGCTTTCCACGCGGCTGCTTAGAAACCAGCTGTATCTGCTCGCAGGTGGGCCTGATCCAGTTTACATGGCAGTTGAGCACCAGGTACAAGTAGGTCTGCAGGCGCTTGTCGCATTTTGAGAGCTCTTCAAATTTCTCCTGATTAATCAGTTCTACAGCGGGCTTCAACCAAGGCATGTATGCTTCTGCCAGTTCCAGCGGGCTGTCAGTGGTGTAAGCCATGGCCAGTGCAAAATAGCAGCTGAGTTCTGACTCAATGTTTTTGTACAGAGCGAAGCCTGTATGCTTTACGGTCTGAAAAGCCTTGGTAAGCTTGTCATAGTATGACAGCTTGCACTTGACAAAGCTCAGCTCACTCCAATGGACACCCCAGCACTGCCCTGACCTTTGCTTCCTGCTCCCCCTTGTCTTGGAGCGAACATGGCTTGAGGGAGCAGAGCCCAGTTTTAGGATTCTAGCTGCATCCCTCACCTTTCTTAGCTGGATGGAATGCTGTGTGTTTTTAATAGCCAAATTCCTTGACAAGTAGCTATAAAAGTGTGCCATCAGCCCCAATCTGAGCATTGCCTTCTTGTCCTCCCTTTGTGAAACTGCTGCTCTGCTTTGAGTCCAATTGGTATTTCCCAGCTCGCCTTCAGAAAGCAGCTCCACAGCGAGGGTGTCCCAGAGAAGGAGGCAGATTTTGTATGCCTCTCTGCAGCACGGACCATTTGTCTTGCATGTTAACAACTTCACTACTTCCCCACTGGCATCGTTGGCTGGAAAGCCTTTACGAGTCCTAGAATGGAAAGTGCTTGATGTGACACATTGTATGTAAGCCTCGCTGAGGAGAGCTTTTGCATGATGTTTGGGTCTGACACCATAAATTACCGGGTCGAAGTCCAGGTCTGTCCCATGACTCATGTCCTCATCGAGTCTCTGGCACTCATCCATGTCTTCTGCCTAAGACACAGGTGCTAACTTGCCAAAGTGATGTTTAGGGGCGGAGTGTCAAGGGCACACTCACAAGTTAAGTGAGAACTCTTGTGGTATATATATAACCACTGACTGCACATTCCTTCACAGTCAGTGCCCACCCATGTTACTAACACTATTTTGGATCAACATGCTGAGCCTGTATACATAACATAGGTTTCATCTGCTTTTGCGCAAAAATGAGCAAGACAAGAGTTCACAACGTGGCAGAAGAGGAGGGCCTGAGGGACTCCAGCTCACCTGCAACCTGGGAGCTATTGTCAAACCAGTGGATTAACGTGAAAGCCAAGCTGAACATTACCTGGTGGGGGCGAGCAGGAAGGACCGAGGTACATGCTGCATTGGAGGACGCCGGACCCGGCAATTTGGTGTTCTCTGAGTACTTCTACGATAAAATAAAGCATAAAGGCCGTTTCTGCAGACTGATCTCGGTCACGTTCAACGACGGTGACATCGAGGAGATCTCAGTGCAAATCGAGAAGTGCGGCGCTAAAAGCTATTTTGGATGCAGTGGACTGAAAGAGAAAGATCAAGCCCGAATCTCTTTGACAAGAAACAAGTGTCTCTCGTCTGTACTGGTTGCACTTGAAAATATGCATGGTGGCCCCTACACTCCACTGAAGCGCACAGGATGCGAGCAAGAGGAGTTCATTTCCAAACTGGTGATGGACAAAAGGGTCCTGATGGCGTGTCTGGAACAAGGTGCTGAGTGGTGGGGAGACAATCTAGACCCTGACAATATCAAGCATGGGCCGCAGACAGTAAATGACATCCTCTCCTCTCTCTCGGGCAGCATAGAGAAACCTAGTCTTGCATACACCTACAGGGAGAGAATTAATGACCCCTGTTACCTGTTTGAGGTTTCCACCCCTGACAATATCTACACTGTGTCCTTGGAGAAGAAGGCCTTCACTGTGTCAGGAAGTGGGTGGAAGGAATGGAGAGAAGGTAACTAAGAGCGATCCCCTGCCAGACCTGGAAGTTGGTGGAAGGAATGGAGAGAATGGAACCAAGACTGTCTCAGGGCGTGCAAGATCCGGCTTGATTGCTTTTGCTGTTGGTGTTATGTTTGTCGCATTATTGCTCGGATTTTTCTACTGGAAGAAGAGAAAGCAAACTGGACTAGAGCAGCGATTTTTCTCCTGGAGGCAGAGAGAGCAAACTGGACAAGAGCAACCCATCTGACCTTTCTGTGGCAATGCTGTAATTCACTGTATAATTGAATCAATTAAAAATAAACAACATTAACTCTAAGCTCTTAGTGTGTTTTTCTTAATTAACGTAACCGTTTTAACCTTAATGCCACAGTGGAGAAAAAGTAAAGTCATAAGAGGGATACGAACCCATCCCTCCGAGTCTGTCCCCTCAAAACACATTCTGACATGTAACTACACACACACACACACACACACACACACACACACACACACACACACACACACACACACACACACACACACACACACACACACACACACACACACACACACACACACACACACACACACACACACACAGCATATGGGAGACACACACAGAGCAGCTGCTGCTGCTGTCCATGGTTCTGAAGTAACTGTAGAGCTGTCCATGGTTCTGAAGTAACTGTAGAGCTGTCCATGGGTCTGAAGTATAACTGTCACAGCAGCTGCTGTCCAAGGTTCTGAAGTAACTGTGCCTCTGGCTGTGAGTTTGAGGTAGAGCCTTTTGGGCCCTGGGTAAATTGATCACTGTGCTCCACACTGACAAACGGGTTGGTAAATTGATCACTGTGCTCCACACTGACTGGGTTTGTCATTTCACAGAAAAACTGTTTAACCTTCTTCCCTTCCTCATCATCGATGATGTCCAGCTGTTCAGGGGTCAGTCCAGACCCCATCCATTGCCCTTCATCTTTCTTCCAGCGATAGGTGACCAGACCTGCATCTGCAATGTCCCCATAACAGACCAGTGCGCGGACTTTCTTGATCACTTTAACTACGTACGTCTCGCTCTGCACTCGACCGTTTACCTCCACAGAATATGTCCCACTTTTTTCTATCGTCATGTTCTTGATGACCAACATTCCAGTTACTTTAATCAATTCTGTGCTGTTTTTGAATGGCCCGTAGTAGTACACCTCATGACCAAAGCCCTCATCCCATTCTGCCAATTTATTTGGGCCAAATTTCCACAGGACGCCAGTTATGTTTCCTCTAACAGAAGTAGGTTCTGGAAATAATGTAAGGGCCCCTTCCAATGGTATGTAGTTCACATCTCGTTGGGCTGATGACAAGCTGACCAGTGTGCAGTTGGTTGACTGAATTGAACAATCCAGGGGTGGCTTGATAGCCACCGATGGCTTCGGGACTTTCTTGATGACTTTCACTACGTACGTCTCGCTCTGCACTCGACCGTTTACCTCCACAGAATATATCCCACTGTTTTCTATCGTCATGTTCTTGATGACCAACATTCCAGTTACTTTAGTCAATTCTGTGCTGTTTTCGAATGGCCCGTAGTAGTCCACCTCAGGGCCAAAGCCCTCATACCATTCTGCCAATTTATTTGGACCAAATTTCCACAGGACGTCAGTTATGTTTCCATTAACAGAGGTAGGTTCTGGAAACAATTTAAGGGTCCCTTCCAATGGTATGTAGTTCACATCTCGTTGGGCTGATGACAGGCAGAGTCCAGCCAGTGCCAACAAGCAGACACACCACAGAGCTCTGAGGTGACTCGCCTTCATGTTGATGACAACTGACAACCACTTATTTTATGGGTGGTGCATTTACTTTTAATAAGCTCCACCCTCCATAAAAAGCAGTTGAATATGAAGAACGTGTGTATGCAGTGTTATGCAATGATGTTATTACGTCACATAAGTAGTTTGAGCACAGCATCAGCCTTGAAAATGACAGTATCACATGAGTGATTTAGTGAAGTGTATGTGTCAAATAAAGATTATGGTCAAAAAGCAACAATGTCTCATGTCTCAGATGTCATGTGTATGTGTTGTAATGTGTGACTTTACCATAGCTGTCTAAAAAGTGTTTAATGAGGGCATGATGAAGGAGAAGTTAGAAAATGTGTCTATGGGTCATGTGTTTTTTAATTAATGCCTAGATCAACCAGTTTCCCTGTGATTTTTTTTTGTGAGATTTTTAATCTGTGTGGTTGAAAAATTAGAGCAGAGCCCCCATTAGCAGACACACCAAGTAGCAGACAAAGGACAGATAGACAACTATTTTTAACTCGATTAATTGAGTATTTTATTACAGAATACAGAACAGAAATGACAGAAATGTAGACAAAGAAAAAACAAATACATATTTTGAGACACCATTCTAGCTTTTTTGTTCACACTAATGGTAATATCAATTATATATTACAAATATTTTTTACATAACAAATGTTTATGCTTGGAGATCCGAGTAACTATTATACAAAGAAAATCCTGAAAGTATTTGTGCCTATTGTTCTGCAAATACAGCATGTTTTCTTGCACTTACAATTAACATGATAGCATGGCACCATTAAGGTGTCCTTAATATCTAAGCATTCCGTACATCTATCACAGTCCCGTTCATCAGATAGTAACAGAAGGTGCCTGGCCAGTGGCTTTCTGCAAAATGGACAATCCAGGATCTTCATGTAGCAAGCAGAGCAGAGCAAGTGACCACAGTCTGTTAATGTATCTGTGCATTCATAACAAACCAAGCACTTGAACACAGTATTCCTTTCAGGTGTTCCTGTGTGGACATATTTCAAAGCTGGGGAAAATAGTGAAAGAAAGAGAGATTTACTTTTGGTAAAGACAGGGATAAACACACAGTTTAGATATTGAGCAATTATTGTGGCAGATGAGAGAACTTACGTTTGATCGTCAGGTATTGTGCCTCGCAATGGTCTTCTACCATGGCATCGCTCATGACAACGTCTTTGCCATCTCTTCCGACTCTAACACAAGCCACATCATCATTAAACCCGCCATATGCTTCTATGGCCTCCTTAATGGTTAAGCCTTCATTTTGCTTATAATACACCACCAACGTTATGTCTCCGCAGATTTTTTCATTGATCAAAGTTCCCTTTGTCACACACTTAAAATATGGAATTCTGTGGTGAACTCCCAACTGTGAGGTTGGCATCTGTCGGATTAGTGCTTTTGTTCTCCTCGTAATGTGAAGTATCCGAGGCATCTTGGTTGGTGAACAAACCCATTCTGAGTCTGAATCTGACTCTCCACTGTCTATATCATCATCAGTGCCATATTCAGTAACTGGGACTACCTCGCTATCAGTGCTGATAAAAGACATGTTTTGTTGTACCAGGGCTGAACAAGGTGCATTGATTGAGAGGCAGGTAGAGTTGCTCCACACATAGTTCATGTCATATATCCCATTTCTCTTCAGCATTTCCCCCAAGCTCTGAGGTTCAAAGCAGGTGCAAGACTTGATGTGTCCACTAAGTTCACAGATTGTGAAAGTGTGTGGTTCCTGAGGGAGAGAGAGAGAGAGAGAGAGAGAGAGAGAGAAAAAAAAAATTGTAAATTAAAACTATTGCAAAACATTATTTAAACAATCAGTCTTATCATGCCAGCAAAAGCCTTAACTTACATGCTCAATGCAGTTTATAAAGTAGCCTGTGTCCACATCTGTTTTCACAGATTCGAGATTGTTCTTCCATTCCTCTGCTTCTAGGCATCCTTGCAGCACTTTGTAGTTCAAAAAGAAGCTCTTGTCAGCATGGTAGGGATTGAAGCTTTCGTTATACATGTCCTTGTCAGACTCAGGAGCAGAGACCAGAGTTTTTAAATCTTTCACTGGACACAGGTATAAAGAATTTGGAGAAGTGCTCCAGTAACAAGTGGCAACATCACGTAAAGCTTCTGACAGTTTCTGTCTATCTGTACCATTCTTAATCTCCATCATAACCAGGGTCAGGTGTTGCTTTCTTTTGACACTGCACATTTCCTGGTTGTGACATATCCGCCTCCAGCTGGTTATTAAAAATCTGCCCGGAGTCTTTATTCTCTTGCTGGGAAATCCAAAGAAAGAAGCAGTAGGTTTTTGAGCCTGATCTCTCCACCTGATAGTGAAAATTGCTGTATCCATAGCTGAACACTTGTATGTGTCCATGAGATCCTCTCCAATTTATCTTAATGTACCTTTGGGCCCGCCTCTATTATTAGGGTGCACCTCATTGTGAGGAGGCGGGGTATAGTGATCATCCAATCACCAGCAGGAAATGGGCTAGTCTGGCCGCTGACCCCCATCTCAAAATGTTTTGTTCTAAGGACCCCCAGAAGCAAAGAATAGAGTTAAAATGTTTGCTTTAAACAATATATATTCAAAGATTTGCACACATTTTCAAGCTTATAGCGCAGCACTCTGTGCCGCGCTATGAGCTTGTAGATCTGCTCTATTTGAATAGCCAAAGTGTAAAATAATGCTTTTTAGCTCAAATGAAAAAGTGACACAGATGCATTCCAGGTCTCAGAATAGAGTTCATTTAAAATATTTGCACACATTCAAATTCCTCAAATAGTTCATTTTCTGCACATCACTGCTGTGTTTTGACATCTCAAGCTTGCTACACAGAGAGCACTTTGAGTGTGACAGCAGCTTCTGGGGCACAACTGAAGTGATTGCATCTCCATTGAGTGATAAAAAAAAGGCTTGGATACTCCTTTCTCAGAAACTTGCCATCCCACATTGCTGTCAAGCTCGGCTATCTTAGCCGTGGTCTCCTCCCTGTAAGGGGCTGGGTGTGTTACATTTATTTTTACAAAGGAACTCTGGGAGAGGTTATCTTACCTGTATATTACTATGACAGCCATAAAAAGAGTCCTCTGTACGAACCTTTTTAATTGATTTAGACATAGATTTGGGAGTGTGGGTTAAGAGAGAGGCCCTCTCCTTCTCTCTCTCTCTCTCCCTCCCTCTAAGCTTTCGTCTTACAGCAATGGAGCCAGAGCAATTGGGCCCCACGCAGGAATGTTGCTATTGCCCCCCCATCCCTCTCTCTGTCACGCACACGCACGCGCACGCACACGCACGCGCACGCACGCATGCTCACGCGCACACACACACACACACACACACACACACACACACACACACACACACACACACACACACACACACACACACACACACACACACACACACACACACACACACACACACTAGACCCCTATTACTGTAACTTTAGCAATGAATTGTCCTTTACATTCAGTAAGTGCTAACAAGAAGGGTTGATGTACAGTAAACAAACTCAGATTAACTGAAATGGAGACATTGATGATGTTTTGAATGCTTTGGATCACTGGTTACTGTTATTACTTCAACTTTACCACTGACATGTCCTGTATATTCAGTAAGTGCCACTTTGTACCTTGTAGTGCCTCTCTCTCTCTCTCTCTCTCTCTCTCTCTCTCTCCTTATTAACAGTGTTCAATAAACTGTAATAAACAACATCACACCTGGTTCAGGTGCACATGCAAAGTGTGGTACAATATCTTATTTTACAGGAACCAAGTGTTTTTTAGACACGCACGCACGCACGCACACACACACACACACACACACACACACACACACACACACACACACACACACACACACACACACACACACACACACACACACACACACACACACACACACACACACACACACACACATTACAGGACACAGATGGTGAAGCAAGCTAGATTCACTTGCATAGGTGTTTATTGGATTTTCTTTTAGGCAATTCTTCCAAAATCAACCCTCACATGCAGAGGGTAAGAGCAATGAGCCACCAGGTGGCAACCAACATTCTTGAACATTGTCCCACAGGAACCCGTGTACAAGCAGCTGAGCAACGGTGGGATAACCTCCGAGGTTAGGGATTGATTGTATTGCTTCCTCCTTTGTCTCTGTGCTCATTGAGCACCAATTGCATTTTTCATCACACCATCCCTGTGCTTCATTCCTGCATTTCAGGTGCAGCTTATTCTCAACTTGGGACTCGGGCGGAGACATAAATGGACTTGGGGAGCTTCGCTTTGCACTAGACTCTGTCACGCAAGGCTGAGTTGCCTCAACACTTACACCTTGCGCAGTCTCAAAAAAGGACATAGCTTGTTTTTTCCTCACTGTTTCAGAAGCACTTGCAAGCCCTCTGTGGTTTCCATGCCCAAGTTCCACGACAAAGCCCACTCTATCGCCGTCACCACCAGCATGTTGCTTCCTACTCCGGACCGCGTAGGCCGAGGACCGAGAGCTAGCTTCCCGTACACTAGTCATATCATCCACAATAACGATGACCACTGCTGGCAATGCAGAGTTGCTCATGTTGAGTCTGCGTAGGAGCGACCTATTGTCCTGTACCTGTTTGCTGATATGCTTACCAAGGTTAGACCAGCGCTTCTGTGGTGCTAGTTTCTTGTTGTAGAAGTGGACAGCCAGGCTCTTTTTTGCCAACCATTTATACCTGGCCCCGTGGTTGAGATAGGGATGGGTGCAGAGTGCAAGCATCACCACTGTTGTCACAAACATGGTCCAAGGCGCTCCCTTATTTTGCACTGCGTTATAATTTTGCATGAATTCCAGTACTAACCGTGGGGCTGTCTTAGCTTGGAAGATAACCGCAAAGCCTTTGAGCGCGCAGAGTGTTGCCTCCCTCACAGCGAGCCTCAGGTTCTCGCTTATTGGGCATGTCATGCGCCCATTGCTTAATATTGTCTTGGATCTTTGGGAAACCACTTCCATCCAGCTAGGGCTCCCCGAGCCCTCGCTCGAGCTGTGGTAGCAAGCAATGCAGCTCCTGGTGATAAGTGTTGAGTAAAGCGCGACCAGCACTGGCACACTGGCCTTAAGTAATTTTTCCCTGAGTTCAACTACTCCCTCAATTGCTGTTATCTTTTTGCCGCCGCACCGTGCCCCATTTTGCTCTGCGCAGCCGTAGCCCGGCTCAGCTCCTAGTTTGCCAACCAGAAAGTTGGCTGAACGGAACTCGGCCTGCGGCTTTTGGAACATGAGGCGCTCTTGAATGGGACAGCCGTCTGGACCAAACGGCTCGTCGGCCATCAACGCTGTTGTCCTGCACGTCTTTGACGAACAAATGTGCACAGAGTAGTGCACCTGACACACGCACGCGTCACCGTGTTGCACAAAGTCACACTTTTCCCTAAGACACATTTCTATCCATTCAGGACTGTGCAAGAAGTCTGCGTGGTAATGTATGTTTAAGCCAAAGGCACGTGAGTACTCGTTATTGTGGTCTTCCCTTCTCTGCATGTTCCGCTCCTCCATCTCTTCTCTTCTGCCGCTTCTCTGTTTTGCTGCTGCTCTGCTAATGGGCTTCGCCTCTGCATGATGGGCAATGTTGCAGTTATGTGATTGTCTGGTCACGGCAATGCTACCCCCTGTAGCGTAAGGTATTGATCTAAGCTGTTATACTTTCACTTTTAACAGGCTGCCCGAGGGCAGACCCCAGATCTGACTCTGGTTGATGAAGTGGGGTTCGTGAATGCAAAGGTCCTCCTTGCTGTGCTGCCCAACATAGCGTTCCAGGGACGAAAGCAGGTGCACATCACCAGTCACGTTGGGAGCTCGTCATGGATCAACAAGGTCGCAGGGCTCAAAAACCAAAAGGGAGAGCCAGCATACCACGTGGTATCACAGAGTTTCAAATGCAAGTACCATGCCAAGACCCCGGGCTTGACATGCTGCTGCTTGAACATATACTGCCCACAGCATATCTCAGTAGACAACAACCTTAAACAGCTGATGAATATGGTTTCGCCCAGGGGGTTTGAGAACGAAGTCACCGGAAGTGGTGAATGCCTTTCTACAGATGTAAAGACTGACATCAGCAAACCTTTTGGACACGCAGTCATAGCCAGGTTCCTGCACAACAACATCTCCTTAGAAGATATCTACAACTTAATGGTTGTCAAGGCCTATGTGTGCTTCGACCCAACTTTCGGCGGGGGATCCATGTCTGGAGCTGGACTATGCTCTGCTGTTGAGCTTGCTGATGGAAGTCTCGTGGTAAGTCTGGACTAGGGATGTGATAGAGCTAGGCATGGGGAAATGAGAGGGTGGGAGGGTTATGGGCTAGTATCTAGATATGCAAGGGCATGTTGTTTACCAGAAGGTTACGAAATAGGTTTCTGTAGTCCACTGGGTCCTTGAGGCCAGCACTTGCAGACACATCTACTGAATCTGGCGGTGGGGAGATGTCTAGCAGTGTGCATATGTAATTGCTGCGGGTGACCTCGTCCTGGATTGTCAGTGTGCTCTCCAGCTCTGGGGCCGCTGACGAGATAGTTGCGCATGCATGCTGCCAGATTCGGCATTCGCAGCTGTAGCCCTGGAGGTCCCTGAGCCATGCAATAAATGCCATGGAGGTAATGAGCCGCATATAGCTTGGAGCTTCATGTAAGGTTTCAAGCTTAACCAGGAAAGCAAATGGAGGGCCCTTGCGCACAAGCTCAACTGAGGTCATACAAGCTAGTGCTGGCAGTGCCCAGCATTGAGAGTGGCCAGCGTTGATACAGCGAGCTACTAGATGCTGTGAGACGCTTCCGTCAAGCATCAGAGAGATTGCCTCTAGCAGCCTGCTAGGAGCTTCAGAGGGCAGCCTCTGTACGTAGTTATTGATAAGCTGCATTGCCTGCACCACCCTAGGTGCAGAGTTATCTACTGCTTGGATAAAGGCACACATCAGCTGGTCCTTGTCCATGCTTGAGTGTAATATGTAGTGCCAACGGAAGGAGCTGTAAGCTATCATGAACTTGAAGTTCGAAAGGAACGCGGACCATGGCGTTCGGGCGAGGTGCTCGACATCCAGCGCTGCTTGTTGACACTCAGCGCAGAGCATATCTGCTTTCCAAGCAGTGGGATTCAGCAATTAAGGTTGCTTCATGAGAGGGGAGAGGATAAATATGGTTGATGTGATGACGTTCTAAACTCTGTGAGCTCAATGAATATGGAAGGTTACAAAATCACTGTGTTCTCTCTACTTTTCTGTCCTCAGATCATGGGCCTGGATGAGCTTGAGATCAGGGACCTGGAGCAAGTGACACAAGTGTATGCCTCACTGCTGAGCGCCCACGTAAGGCTCCTGCATGTGATGCTGCCGCTTGTGCACTGGAAAAAAGTGAAAGTTATCCTGATTTTCGAGCAGAACACGTACCGTTGCTCGCTGGAGGATGTTAAAGGTTTGGTGCAGAATGAGCTTTGCAACTCGGGTATACAGCTTGAGTTCTACCACAAGTTTTCTAGGAATAGCAGCAAACCCTTACTGGGTAAGCATGTTTGCAAGAAGGTCAAGTTAGAAATGGTGCTCTCATGTGTCAATTACATTAACAAGAAAAGGCTGCTGTACTTTGACACAGTCATGTCTCTGGGCTGGGCAGTGCTCGCTGGGGCTACGAGCAAAGTCAGCCTCTTAAGGAACACCCTGGGTGGTCCTTATGGCACCTCGGTCAGCTCTAATGTTCATGGCTCAGCTGGCATGGACATGCACATGTACCGAAATTCTAAGCGGGGCCTCAACACTTCTGACCAGCTCATAGTTCACTTGCTTGACGCCCCAGGTCAGCTGATGCTTTCCAATGAGAAGCTGACAGACGCACAGCATGCAGTATATGGCCAACTGCTGCTAACGAAGCTGAGGGAAGAGATGGAGATAGTCACCATGCAGGATTCGGACAACGGTGCAGGTGCCACAGTCAAAACCGGTGCCAAGAGGTCCGTTAAGGGCGAGTACACCAGAGATGATATGCTCATGGCCATGCTTCTACTGTGCCACAGCTGTGATGAGATGAAGGACTGTCGTAAAAACTCTGGAATAAGAACAGTGATTTGATCACTGTTGCCGTAGCTCGGCAAGAGAGTATTTTTCCCTGTTCTGAAATGTTATGGTGGTAGTGGTGGTGATGATGATTATTGTAATAAACAACCTGAATCAAACTTGTCTCTCTCTTCTCTCTGCCCATGTTTACTATTCATGCTTCTGTCTAACCTTGTATATGTGAGTGCCAATAGCTCATGTGTCAACCATCTTCCCTAGATGAAAGCAAAAATGCATGCTGTACAACACGTTTTGATTTTGAATTTTTATTTATTTTGCGTACTTAAAAAATCATGCTGTACATCACTTTTAGATTTTTACATTTTTTTATTTTGCTGAAGTAGTAAGGTAGTAGGTTCCTGGAGGGGTATTTCGAAGCTTTCTGTGTGCTTCCTTTTTGGTGAGTTTACCCCAGTAGAAGCCCATGCCCTTCAAATCAGAGGTTGTGTCCTTGATCAGTTTGGCAGTTTCGCGATTTCTTAAGCGAACCACACGTTCGCTCAAGTTTGAAGTTGGAGTATTGGAAGCCATGGCAGAGATGGTTCAATCCCAATTCCAGAAAGCTGGGACCTTGAACTGCGGGAGCTACAGAAAACTTGCCCTTCCTTTAGTAGAGCAAGATAAAACTGTTGTTTTGTCTTGTTTTCTTTCACTTGCTAGACCCCGAAAGAAAGCAAATGCACATGCTCTTCTGCTCTCCTTTCATTCACACACATGAGGGGTCAAGTGATCTTGTTTTTAAAGGCTCTCACTTACATGCTTTTCCCCTCCCTACACATTCCAAAGGTAGGGGAGTGTGTGTGTGTGTGTGTGTGTGTGTGTGTGTGTGTGTGTGTGTGTGTGTGTGTGTGTGTGTGTGTGTGTGTGTGTGTGTGTGTGTGTGTGTGTGTGTGTGTGTGTGTGTGTGTGTGTGGGACTGGTTCTAACTGGTTCTCTCCTATATAACATTGCAGCTCTGGGTTTTCCCTCTCAAAATCTAGTGAGAGTTTACAAAGACAAAAACATGGGGCGAAAATGTAATTTATTCTTGATCCCTTCTAAAGAGCAGTTTCTGTGTTCCATCTGTATGGGCACAACTACTGCAAAATCTGTATTAATCATTACTGGGAGACTGCAACCGTGTGTATGTGTCCAATGTGTAGAACAACTTATTCACACATACCACAACTATCTGTCAATACTTGTATTTCTGAGCTGGTTAATCACCTCAGGAAACACTGGAGCTGGAAAGACACTGAGGGAAATCTTGAGATCCAGGACATCAAACGCTCAGCAAAGCTCATCCAGAAAAACACAAAGCTTCATGGAAAAATGTACCTCCTCAACAATAACGTTTTCTGACTCTTTACTGGACTTACCTAGCCCTGGTTGGCTGGACAGGGCTGTTGTGAACTACTCCTTCCCAATGTCTGGCTGCCAATCCTTGTTGCCTTTCCTACGCCCTGTTCACACTGCTCCAGCAGTTTCCCTTTGCACAATCGAGCAAAAGAGGAGGAGGAGGAGGAGGAGAAGACAGAAAAGAGGAAAAAAGGTACATTTTTCTGAGGATATCGAAATATTTTTCGTAAGCTGCAGCAATGAGGATCGGCGCGGGCCCTGGGAAACGTTGGCAAGGGACCGTTCTCGATTCCTTCGTCGATGTCACAAGATGGAGGAGAGCATTGCTTACTGCTTTGAGCAGCAGCACCGATATCTAGTGTATCTCAGGTTCAATATGTACTATGCTAATCTCTCTGACAATGAGGAGACTAGCAAATAGAAACAGCTCTCTATAATTCCTGTACATTTGAAGGAGAGTTCATAATAATAATACAAATAAACAAAATGAAAACTCCATGTGTTTTGTACTTCTTTATAATAGTTGAGACTGTAAAAGTATTATAAACCCAACATCCAGGGGTTAAGGGTACCTAAGCAGTTGTGATGGGGAACAAAGGAAATTGTCAAAGGGGCTATCCCACTGGAAAACCTTGTGAAAGAGTGGAATTGCAGCATGCACCGCTACCACGCTCTTGTTGATTTCCTCATAACAGCGTTCTAACTTGGTCCGGACTTCTCTCAGCTTGAAAGGCATTGAAGTTAAGCACACTTTGGTTTACCTTGTCTCTCTTCACAGTAAACCAAAGTGTGCTTCAACTGCAGCACACAACTGAGTTGCAGAGTTGCAGCAAACCAACTGAGTTGCAGCACACCTTGGTGTTCAATACAGCAAAACATCACAAATTACAGTCCAGACTTTGAAGGCCTCATGGATGTATGTGATAAAATTTGCAAAGCCTGTGACACCTACGGTGATAGGTTGAAACCAACAAGTTGTTGTTGAACACAACACACAACTCTGTCTCTCTTCAGAGTAAACCAAAGTGTTGTGAAAGTGTTGTGTGTTTTTTCTTTGTCTCTCTTCAAAGTAAACCAAAGTGTTGTGCAGAGTAAACTAAAGTTTAGTGCTCTTCACAACACTTTGGTTTGCTTGTCTCTCTTCACAGTAAACCAAAGTGTGCTTAGGCAACAAGTTGTTGCCTCAGTTGCAGCACACCTTGGTGTTCACATATGGTAAAACATCACAAATTACAGTCCAGACTTTGAAGGCCTCCAGCACTACCAAGGTGTGCTTCAACTGAGTTTTCACTTAAAGGTTCGGGAAAAAAAATAATAAAAAAAATGACCATCCCACCTGACTAATTGAAGGACGCTGATTCCAATGGTGCTGGTCCCGAATTTTTAAAATGTTTGGAAAGTGGAAAAATCACAATTAAAAATAACTTAAAAGTTATAACAAAAAAAAGAAAGAAATGACCATCCCACCTGACTAATTGAAGGACGCTGATTCCAATGGTGCTGGTCCCGAATTTTTAAAATGTTTGGAAAGTGGAAAAATCACAATTACAAATAACTTAAAGGTTATAACAAAAAAAAGAAAAATTGAAAAATTGACCATCCCACCCGACTAATTGAAGGACGCTGAGTCCAATGGTGCTGGTCCCGAATTTTTAAAATATTTGGAAAGTGGAAAAATCACAGTTAAAAAAAAATAACTTAAAGGTTCAAACAAAACAAAAAAAATTTGACCATCCTACCTGACTAATTGAAGGACGCTGAGTCCAATTGTGCTGGTCCCGAATTTTTAAAATGTTTGGAAAGTGGAAAAATCACAATTAAAAATAACTTAAAGGTTATAACAAAAAAAAGAAAAAAATGACCATCCCGCCTGACTAATTGAAGGACGCTGATTCCAATGGTGCTGGTCCCGAATTTTTTTAATGTTTGGAAAGTGAAAAAATCACAATTAAAAATAACTTAAAGGTTATAACAAAAAAAAGAAAAAAATGACCATCCCACCTGACTAATTGAAGGACGCTGATTCCAATGGTGCTGGTCCCGAATTTTTAAAATGTTTGGAAAGTGGAAAAATCACAATTACAAATAACTTAAAGGTTATAACAAAAAAAAAGAAAAATTGAAAAATTGACCATCCCACCTGACTAATTGAAGGACGCTGAGTCCAATGGTGCTGGTCCCGAATTTTTAAAATGTTTGGAAAGTGGAAAAATCACAGTTAAAAAAAAATAACTTAAAGGTTCAAACAAAAAAAAGAAAAATTTACCATCCCACCTGACTAATTGAAGGACGCTGAGTCCAATGGTGCTGGTCCCGAATTTTTTAAATGTTTGGAAAGTGAAAAAATCACAATTAAAAATAACTTAAAGGTTATAACAAAAAAAAGAAAAAAATGACCATCCCACCTGACTAATTGAAGGACGCTGATTCCAATGGTGCTGGTCCCGAATTTTTAAAATGTTTGGAAAGTGGAAAAATCACAATTACAAATAACTTAAAGGTTATAACAAAAAAAAAGAAAAATTGAAAAATTGACCATCCCACCTGACTAATTGAAGGACGCTGAGTCCAATGGTGCTGGTCCCGAATTTTTAAAATGTTTGGAAAGTGGAAAAATCACAGTTAAAAAAAAATAACTTAAAGGTTCAAACAAAAAAAAAAAAATTTACCATCCCACCTGACTAATTGAAGGACGCTGAGTCCAATGGTGCTGGTCCCGAATTTTTAAAATGTTTGGAAAGTGGAAAAATCACAATTACAAATAACTTAAAGGTTATAACAAAAAAAAAGAAAAATTGAAAAATTGACCATCCCACCCGACTAATTGAAGGACGCTGAGTCCAATGGTGCTGGTCCCGAATTTTTAAAATATTTGGAAAGTGGAAAAATCACAGTTAAAAAAAAATAACTTAAAGGTTCAAACAAAACAAAAAAAATTTGACCATCCTACCTGACTAATTGAAGGACGCTGAGTCCAATTGTGCTGGTCCCGAATTTTTAAAATGTTTGGAAAGTGGAAAAATCACAATTAAAAATAACTTAAAGGTTATAACAAAAAAAAGAAAAAAATGACCATCCCGCCTGACTAATTGAAGGACGCTGATTCCAATGGTGCTGGTCCCGAATTTTTAAAATGTTTGGAAAGTGGAAAAATCACAGTTAAAAAAAAATAACTTAAAGGTTCAAACAAAAAAAAAATAATTTACCATCCCACCTGACTAATTGAAGGACGCTGAGTCCAATGGTGCTGGTCCCGAATTTTTAAAATGTTTGGAAAGTGGAAAAATCACAATTACAAATAACTTAAAGGTTATAACAAAAAAAAAGAAAAATTGAAAAATTGACCATCCCACCTGACTAATTGAAGGACGCTGATTCCAATGGTGCTGGTCCCGAATTTTTAAAATGTTTGGAAAGTGGAAAAATCACAGTTAAAAAAAAATAACTTAAAGGTTCAAACAAAACAAAAAAAATTTGACCATCCTACCTGACTAATTGAAGGACGCTGAGTCCAATTGTGCTGGTCCCGAATTTTTAAAATGTTTGGAAAGTGGAAAAATCACAATTAAAAATAACTTAAAGGTTATAACAAAAAAAAGAAAAAAATGACCATCCCGCCTGACTAATTGAAGGACGCTGATTCCAATGGTGCTGGTCCCGAATTTTTAAAATGTTTGGAAAGTGGAAAAATCACAGTTAAAAAAAAATAACTTAAAGGTTCAAACAAAAAAAAAATAATTTACCATCCCACCTGACTAATTGAAGGACGCTGAGTCCAATGGTGCTGGTCCCGAATTTTTAAAATGTTTGGAAAGTGGAAAAATCACAATTACAAATAACTTAAAGGTTATAACAAAAAAAAAGAAAAATTGAAAAATTGACCATCCCACCTGACTAATTGAAGGACGCTGAGTCCAATGGTGCTGGTCCCGAATTTTTAAAATGTTTGGAAAGTGGAAAAATCACAGTTAAAAAAAAATAACTTAAAGGTTCAAACAAAAAAAAAAAAAATTACCATCCCACCTGACTAATTGAAGGACGCTGAGTCCAATGGTGCTGGTCCCGAATTTTTAAAATGTTTGGAAAGTGGAAAAATCACAATTAAAAATAACTTAAAGGTTATAACAAAAAAAAGAAAAAAATGACCATCCCGCCTGACTAATTGAAGGACGCTGATTCCAATGGTGCTGGTCCCGAATTTTTAAAATGTTTGGAAAGTGGAAAAATCACAGTTAAAAAAAAATAACTTAAAGGTTCAAACAAAAAAAAAAAAATTTACCATCCCACCTGACTAATTGAAGGACGCTGAGTCCAATGGTGCTGGTCCCGAATTTTTAAAATGTTTGGAAAGTGGAAAAATCACAATTACAAATAACTTAAAGGTTATAACAAAAAAAAGAAAAATTGAAAAATTGACCATCCCACCCGACTAATTGAAGGACGCTGAGTCCAATGGTGCTGGTCCCGAATTTTTAAAATATTTGGAAAGTGGAAAAATCACAGTTAAAAAAAAATTACTTAAAGGTTCAAACAAAACAAAAAAAATTTGACCATCCTACCTGACTAATTGAAGGACGCTGAGTCCAATTGTGCTGGTCCCGAATTTTTAAAATGTTTGGAAAGTGGAAAAATCACAATTAAAAATAACTTAAAGGTTATAACAAAAAAAAGAAAAAAATGACCATCCCGCCTGACTAATTGAAGGACGCTGATTCCAATGGTGCTGGTCCCGAATTTTTTAAATGTTTGGAAAGTGAAAAAATCACAATTAAAAATAACTTAAAGGTTATAACAAAAAAAAGGAAAAAATGACCATCCCACCTGACTAATTGAAGGACGCTGATTCCAATGGTGCTGGTCCCGAATTTTTAAAATGTTTGGAAAGTGGAAAAATCACAATTACAAATAACTTAAAGGTTATAACAAAAAAAAAGAAAAATTGAAAAATTGACCATCCCACCTGACTAATTGAAGGACGCTGAGTCCAATGGTGCTGGTCCCGAATTTTTAAAATGTTTGGAAAGTGGAAAAATCATAGTTAAAAAAAAATAACTTAAAGGTTCAAACAAAAAAAAAAAAAATTACCATCCCACCTGACTAATTGAAGGACGCTGAGTCCAATGGTGCTGGTCCCGAATTTTTAAAATGTTTGGAAAGTGGAAAAATCACAGTTAAAAAAAAATAACTTAAAGGTTCAAACAAAAAAAAAAAAAATGACCATCCCGCCTGACTAATTGAAGGACGCTGATTCCAATGGTGCTGGTCCCGAATTTTTTAAATGTTTGGAAAGTGGAAAAATCACAATTACAAATAACTTAAAGGTTATAACAAAAAAAAAGAAAAATTGAAAAATTGACCATCCCACCTGACTAATTGAAGGACGCTGATTCCAATGGTGCTGGTCCCGAATTTTTAAAATGTTTGGAAAGTGGAAAAATCACAATTACAAATAACTTAAAGGTTATAACAAAAAAAAAGAAAAATTGAAAAATTGACCATCCCACCTGACTAATTGAAGGACGCTGAGTCCAATGGTGCTGGTCCCGAATTTTTAAAATGTTTGGAAAGTGGAAAAATCACAGTTAAAAAAAAATAACTTAAAGGTTCAAACAAAAAAAAAAAAAATTACCATCCCACCTGACTAATTGAAGGACGCTGAGTCCAATGGTGCTGGTCCAGAATTTTTAAAATGTTTGGAAAGTGGAAAAATCACAGTTAAAAAAAAATAACTTAAAGGTTCAAACAAAAAAAAAAAAAATGACCATCCCGCCTGACTAATTGAAGGACGCTGATTCCAATGGTGCTGGTCCCGAATTTTTTAAATGTTTGGAAAGTGAAAAAATCACAATTAAAAATAACTTAAAGGTTATAACAAAAAAAAGAAAAAAATGACCATCCCACCTGACTAATTGAAGGACGCTGATTCCAATGGTGCTGGTCCCGAATTTTTAAAATGTTTGGAAAGTGGAAAAATCACAATTACAAATAACTTAAAGGTTATAACAAAAAAAAGAAAAAAATGACCATCCCGCCTGACTAATTGAAGGACGCTGATTCCAATGGTGCTGGTCCCGAATTTTTTAAATGTTTGGAAAGTGAAAAAATCACAATTAAAAATAACTTAAAGGTTATAACAAAAAAAAGGAAAAAATGACCATCCCACCTGACTAATTGAAGGACGCTGATTCCAATGGTGCTGGTCCCGAATTTTTAAAATGTTTGGAAAGTGGAAAAATCACAATTACAAATAACTTAAAGGTTATAACAAAAAAAAAGAAAAATTGAAAAATTGACCATCCCACCTGACTAATTGAAGGACGCTGAGTCCAATGGTGCTGGTCCCGAATTTTTAAAATGTTTGGAAAGTGGAAAAATCACAATTACAAATAACTTAAAGGTTATAACAAAAAAAAGAAAAAAATGACCATCCCGCCTGACTAATTGAAGGACGCTGATTCCAATGGTGCTGGTCCCGAATTTTTTAAATGTTTGGAAAGTGAAAAAATCACAATTAAAAATAACTTAAAGGTTATAACAAAAAAAAGGAAAAAATGACCATCCCACCTGACTAATTGAAGGACGCTGATTCCAATGGTGCTGGTCCCGAATTTTTAAAATGTTTGGAAAGTGGAAAAATCACAATTACAAATAACTTAAAGGTTATAACAAAAAAAAAGAAAAATTGAAAAATTGACCATCCCACCTGACTAATTGAAGGACGCTGAGTCCAATGGTGCTGGTCCCGAATTTTTAAAATGTTTGGAAAGTGGAAAAATCACAGTTAAAAAAAAATAACTTAAAGGTTCAAACAAAAAAAAAAAAAATTACCATCCCACCTGACTAATTGAAGGACGCTGAGTCCAATGGTGCTGGTCCCGAATTTTTAAAATGTTTGGAAAGTGGAAAAATCACAGTTAAAAAAAAATAACTTAAAGGTTCAAACAAAAAAAAAAAAAATGACCATCCCGCCTGACTAATTGAAGGACGCTGATTCCAATGGTGCTGGTCCCGAATTTTTTAAATGTTTGGAAAGTGAAAAAATCACAATTAAAAATAACTTAAAGGTTATAACAAAAAAAAGAAAAAAATGACCATCCCACCTGACTAATTGAAGGACGCTGATTCCAATGGTGCTGGTCCCGAATTTTTAAAATGTTTGGAAAGTGGAAAAATCACAATTACAAATAACTTAAAGGTTATAACAAAAAAAAAGAAAAATTGAAAAATTACCATCCCACCTGACTAATTGAAGGACGCTGAGTCCAATGGTGCTGGTCCCGAATTTTTAAAATGTTTGGAAAGTGGAAAAATCACAGTTAAAAAAAAATAACTTAAAGGTTCAAACAAAAAAAAAAAAAATGACCATCCCGCCTGACTAATTGAAGGACGCTGATTCCAATGGTGCTGGTCCCGAATTTTTTAAATGTTTGGAAAGTGAAAAAATCACAATTAAAAATAACTTAAAGGTTATAACAAAAAAAAGAAAAAAATGACCATCCCACCTGACTAATTGAAGGACGCTGATTCCAATGGTGCTGGTCCCGAATTTTTAAAATGTTTGGAAAGTGGAAAAATCACAATTACAAATAACTTAAAGGTTATAACAAAAAAAAAGAAAAATTGAAAAATTGACCATCCCACCTGACTAATTGAAGGACGCTGAGTCCAATGGTGCTGGTCCCGAATTTTTTAAATGTTTGGAAAGTGGAAAAATCACAGTTAAAAAAAAATAACTTAAAGGTTCAAACAAAAAAAAAAAAAATTACCATCCCACCTGACTAATTGAAGGACGCTGAGTCCAATGGTGCTGGTCCCGAATTTTTAAAATGTTCGGAAAGTGGAAAAATCACAATTACAAATAACTTAAAGGTTATAACAAAAAAAAAGAAAAATTGAAAAATTGACCATCCCACCTGACTAATTGAAGGACGCTGAGTCCAATGGTGCTGGTCCCGAAAATGTTTGGAAAGTGGTGAAATCACAGTTACAAATAATACACTACTAATACAAACAAATGTTTTTATGATCTTTATTTTGCAATAAGATATTTGACATTACATTTACATACTTAGGTAACAAAGCAAATGTAGTTCAACTGTTTTGGCTGCACCTTCACCCTGAGTTTGTGATGATCATGTACCTTTTTATGTATTGGGCATGGGAATTGTGACTTAGTCATTGCACTCACAATTGTCATTTCTTGGTCATGTCTTTCCACTCTTGTATCAACCCCCCACAGCTCTTTCAATTGTTTCCTTACTTTGCAGAGCAGCTCTTCTCCTGGTGCCATTGAGGACCCTCCTGCAAACAACCCGATCCTACCATGCTCTCCACTGCAGAGCACTTTATCAAAACCCGGTCCCAGGGATGACACGTCTGGCTCGATTGGGTTTGAGGATAGACCAACTGAAGCTGCTTCAGGACTCTCGCAGTCAGGTTGCGGATACTGGGAGTTGAATGTGGCCACATACTTGAATGCTGCAATGCCCTGAGCATCTTGCTTGTTGCAGTTAGGCAGCCTTACGCTCCTCCTGCTTGCATATGGTCCAACGTCCACAGCTGACTCCCTGGGCTCGTTCCGAGTGGATACAAGCAAGCACTTTGCGCCGAAGGTGACTTTCATACCTTTAACTTTGGCTATGTCGCAGAGGCCACACCGTTTTGGGTCTGCGGGCTTGGAAAGCAGTGCGTAGTGGAGTGCTCGTTTACCGAGATTTCTGATCAGGCTTCTGTATGCGTCTATACCACTGAGGCTGCAGAGCTCGACTGGAAGATACCAAAGCATCCTCAGGCTGAGTTTAACCTTGCTGGACACCCGCGCGTACACAGCAACCTTACCCACATCCATTGGGTCCAGCGTACTGCGCATAGATGAACCCATTGAGCTCAGTACGTCGCTTAAAGCTGAGATCAGGCTGATCGCCATTAGTTTGCATATCTTGAACCTGGTGATATCATCACCTTTTACGGACAGGTTCAGGTGATGAGTAGAGCAGCACTTTAGGTCGATATCTAAGTTCAACCTGCTCACCGGTCTCCCGGGTAGCAACACAGGGTTTATGGTGCCCCAAGAGCTGCGGTCCGGTAGCCCACTTAGACCGAGGGATTTTTTGCCTGTGCAATAAGACAGCAGGTAGTCAAACGTAACATCATTGCACACCTTCACCTTGTATTCCCCGTTGATCTGAGAGTCAGCGAGAACCAACGGAGAACTGTTAAACTCAACTATCCTCTGCACCGTGGGGTCCAACACTTGAGCAGGCTCTTCCGAGTCTGGGTAGCTGTTAGGGCTCAAATGCTTTGTAGGAGCATCTGCATCGGTTGAAATCTCATAATCTGAATCTGCTGCGTTTATTTGTGGAGCCTCGTTCACATCCCTCTGAGTTTCGCTAGGAGCCTCTTTGGTCATCAGGGGAGTCTGGTATGAGTATTTCCACTCGCTGTATCGTCCTTGGTCGCATCCCTTTAACTCCACACCGTGAAGTTCTAGGTGTTGCTTGCTGCTGCAGTCTAGGAGCCCAGAGGACTTGATCATCTCCTGAAAACTTGGGAGATCACTTGTGGAGGGTTCCTCGAAGTACATTGTAAGTGCACGGCTGAACAAAGGCCAATGGTGCATGATGTCATAGCCCCTTTTCATCATCTCCGTTACAGTTGCACCAAAAAGTTCATGTGTCCGTTTCCCCATTGCAAGCTCCATGTCATCGGGGTCCATGAACCCGGACCGTAGGTACTTTGCCGGGGATATGCCTTGTTGTGAAACCATTTTGATCAGTGCCTTGGTCGAGGCAGCTTGCGGAACACTCTCAAGGAGAATATGTTTCCGTGGTGAGCAAACGAGACTCTCTCTGGCACTGATCTGGAAGTCTTTCACTGCAATAATCTTGACTTGGGTCAGGGCACTCATACATGTTAGGGCCCTGCCCCTGAGGACCTGATTTTTCCTCACATCCAGCAGGGCATCATTTGCAGTCCACAATTCCCAGGATACACCGTTGCAGGCTCTAGTAAGGTAGACGATCGGGTCATCCGGCTCTGCGCTTCTGGACCTCTTCATTTGGAACCTGTATGCTTGTATGAAACTCACAAGACTTTTTTAATTTCTTTGTTCCTTAACTGGCTATTTTGAGAGAGCTAAACCTTCAGTCATATGTGCATTCTGGAAAGGGTGTGGCCAATCAAAGGGGGTTGGGGGCTGGGAGAATAGAGAAAACAATAGAGATAGGGTGCAAAGCAAAAGCAAATGCAAAGCAGGCTTGAAAAGGCAAAAATATATTAAAAGCAGAGGTGTGAAAAAGCAAAAAAAATAAAAAAGGAGCAAACCAACACTTACATCATGGCCTGAGGAGAGAAAGTGAGCATAGGCGGGCTCCCTGTAGCCTGTCTTAAATTTGTAGATCCTGTTTTCTGGGGTGCCACACCAGTCGGAAACCTTCTCAATCTCATAGAAGGACTTCAGTTTCTGTATCTTCTTCATCATTGACTCGACTCCCCTCTTCAATTCGCTGCACAGGTATCTGTTCTGGGCCTGAACCATAACATTGATCTCTAGGTGCAGCAAGAGTGCTGCGAGTATTATCTTCATTGCCATGCTTTTCCCAACCTGCCGGGGGGCAACGCAGAGCGTGTAAGGGTTTGCATAACGGGCGAATAAAATGTCTACTACGCGGCCATGGGTAATGCCCGGTCGCTTATAGTCATAACGCTCTGAACCCAAAGGGGCCAGGTGCAGCTTGGCCAACAGCTTGTGCTTGTACTTGAACAACGAGTCACCAAACTGATTTTTTGTGATTCCCAGCACGACACCGCGGACCAACTCAAGCTGAAAAGGCTCCAAGCGCATTTGATTGACTGTGAAATATTCAAAGACCCGTTCTACCATTCGTTCGAAACGGACCATCACAGAGCTGGACCCATCATCGCCATTTGCGCTGCAAAGCTTCTGCTTCAGCTCTTGAATGTGCTTAATGGTGTTTTCCATCCCAATGACCCTTATCATATCAGCCTTGTATCTGCGGTCAGTGTTGATCTGGTTGTACTCAAGTAGCTGGTCCTTGGCAAGCAGCAGATCACGCTGATCATCGAGTGATTTGTTGACCCTAATCCTTATGCAATCTGATGCCAAGCAGGGGGCCACCGTTCTCTCCCTGGCCAGGAGGTCAGGCACCGAAGCGGTGAGCAGCCAGCTCATCTTGCAAGGGTCCAAGCTTAAAGCATCTGGTTCGGGCAGCGGAAGGTGCTGCATTCCTATATGGCAGGATGATGACGATGATGATGATGATGATGATGATGATAGTTGCTGTGTGGATGTAGCAACTGTTCTTTGCTCTCCTGAAGAAATACTCAATGGGCCTATGACACTCGCGACATCTGCTGAATCTCTCATGGGAGCGGACATTGAGAGCATCGAGCATGTGGCACTACCTGCTAAGATTTACTTCAGGTACTGCTGGGCCTTTACTGGTCCAATGTGTCCTAACGCTAAGTCAGTTGAAATTAGTAGGCAGCTGATGGGTCACGCAGACCTCAATACATGTAAGCTTAACATGGACCTTGCCAACCATTCAGTTAAATGTTTTTGGCAGCTGGAGGACGGAGCCCTTGTCAGGGTCTCCTTCTTCGCACAGGACGTTGCTTTCAGAAGGCTGCGACATGCGGCAATGGTGAAGCAGGCCTTCCACGGAAACGTGGAGAGTTACAAGGCCATGTGTTTCAACCGGTCTTACGCAGAAACCCACCTTAAGAGGCTGTGCGCGCAAGCCATCCGTTATGCAGGGTGCAGAGAGGAGCCATTCCACAACATATACGCCAACCACCCCCTATGGCCTCCTCCCAAGTCATGGAGCTCGCAACGCTACGACGCACGCGTAGCACTGCTGGATGAAAAGCCCATTGAGTGCGTGGTCATACCTGATGGTGCTGTGCTGCTCTCAGAGCTGAGGCCGCTGTACAGGGCCTACTTCCACTATGTATCGACTAGACTTGATGATTATTTAGCACCAAAGGTCAGTCTACTAGATGCGGAGTGGCTAGTCGACTACGATTCATCTGAGATCAAACACGCTCGGTCATTACGGTACAGCGTTTACAAGAGGATGCTCATAGTGCTGGCGTTGTTTTTCAACTGCCCGTGAGTACAGAGACTACTAACTTTTACAACTCTGATGGCTATGTAGAGCAAACCCCCAAAAAACATGTCTGTATACATGGACAATCCTACAGAGGGTTTTCGTGACCCGTTGGTTCTCGATTTTCTGAAAGCCATGGGTTTAACCACTGGACTAAAACAAACCTTCAAGAAATACAACTTTGTGCAGTTCATCCGAATGCCTGCAGATGTTGTAAATAATTACGGAAAGGAATTTGTGGCAAAGTATGTGGAACTACTTCACAGGATAAGCAGTCTGTGCAAGGCAGGCATTTCTTTGGATGACAGTTTTAAACAAGAAGTGGCTAATTACTCTATTAGGGAGCTTTATCCTCCCAAGATTGACATGTGTCAACTGCAGACCAAACATTCATCATTGAGAGCAGATAACGATCAGGAGTACTACGAAACCCAAAGAGAGGCCATAGAGTGTGGTGTTGAAGGACTCGACAAGGAGGGACAAGTCTTTCCCCACACCAGCACAAGGGAATTTCCTTGCAACAATGAAACCGAGTCCTGTTATTTCTCCAAGTATAACGCAGGGGGCTTGGATTCAAACTGCTACTACACTAAACCTGGAAATATCTCACAATACTATGAGGATACCACAAAAAACGTGTTCTACTGAACCTGCCCCACCACCAATTAGCCACGGATTGGACCAGGAGGACAACGCTGAGCTCCAACCGGGTGGAACACTTGGAATGCCACCAGAGCTGGAAGACTAAAAAAAAACAGAGAAAAAGTACACAGTAACATTGAGAGATCTGAAATAAATGTACCAAAAACAAACGGATGACATTGTGTTTTTTGATATGATGTATATAAGACTACATCAACCACTTTACCTGTGAATTTACCTGTGAATTTGAGTTTGCCTTTCTTCAGGTGGGAATACCATGAATTGAATTGTATAGGCTGACATAAAAAGGTTAGAGCGCCACTGATGTAGAAACATTATATGTTTTAAAAAAACTGTAGGCCTCAAACTCTCAAATAAACTACATTTTACCTGGGAGATAAAACCCTCTTCTTTATTGGATCACTTTCCTTGAGTATTTAAGGCAAGATCTGTTTGTGTTATCATCTTATCATCCTCCATTATTTATTATTATTTACTATCCATGCTTCTCAGCCACAGGACTACATAGTCATACTATCAACTTTCCCTCAATCCTCACACATGTCATCTACCATAACAAAATATCTTATATCCTTGCCCATATCAATATTAAGGACAAACCAGTTTGAACTGGTTGATTTCTAATCCAAAAATGTCCCTCTTTATTGGATTACTTTCCTTGAGTATTTAAGGCAAGATCTGTTGGTGTTATTGTCAGTCCTTCAGAACATGTCCAGACATGTTTTGTATGCCCATGGGCATGGGCGGATTCTGGTGTTGCTGATTTGGAACACAACACTTGTGAAGTGCTCTTCACAACACTTTGGTTTGCTTGTCTCTCTTCACAGTAAACCAAAGTGGAACAGCACACCTTGGTGTTCACATACAGTAAAACATCACAAATTACAGTCCAGACTTTGAAGGCCTCATGGATGTATGTGTTAAAATTTCAATCAGCACTACCAAGGTGTGCTTCAACTGTGAGTTTTCCAGTTCAGGTCAAACAGAGTTTAACTTCCACATGAACTCAGTTTGACCTGATCTCAGTTTTGTCAGAATACTGCTTCAACTTCCACATGAACTCAGTTTGACCTGAACTCAATTTGACCTGAAAACACATTCAGAGAGAAAACATACTGCTTCCAGACAGAGAGGAAACAGAAAACTCCCAAACACTTGTTGTCTCATTTGAAGCACACTTTGGTTTACCTTGTCTCTCTTCACAGTAAACCAAAGTGTGCTTCAACTGGCAGCACACATCTGAGTTGCAGAGTTGCAGCAAACCAACTGAGTTGCAGCACACCTTGGTGTTCAATACAGCAAAACATCACAAATTACAGTCCAGACTTTGAAGGCCTCATGGATGTATGTGATAAAATTTGCAAAGCCTGTGACAGGTTGAAACCAACAAGTTGTTGTTGAACACAACACACAACGCTGTCTCTCTTCAGAGTAAACCAAAGTGTTGTGAAAGTGTTGTGTGTTTTTTCTCTGTCTCTCTTCAGAGTAAACCAAAGTGTTGTGCAGAGTAAACTAAAGTTTAGTGCTCTTCACAACACTTTGGTTTGCTTGTCTCTCTTCACAGTAAACCAAAGTGGAACTGAGGCAACAAGTTGTTGCCTCAGTTGCAGCACACCTTGGTGTTCACATACAGTAAAACATCACAAATTACAGTCCAGACTTTGAAGGCCTCATGGATGTATGTGTTAAAATTTGAAAAGCCTGTGACAGTTACGGTGATAGGTTGAAACCAACAAGTTGTTGTTGAACACAACACACAACTCTGTCTCTCTTCAGAGTAAACCAAAGTGTTGTGAAAGTGTTGTGTGTTTTTTCTCTGTCTCTCTTCAGAGTAAACCAAAGTGTTGTGCAGAGTAAACTAAAGTTTAGTGCTCTTCACAACACTTTGGTTTGCTTGTCTCTCTTCACAGTAAACCAAAGTGGAACTGAGGCAACAAGTTGTTGCCTCAGTTGCAGCACACCTTGGTGTTCACATACAGTAAAACATCACAAATTACAGTCCAGACTTTGAAGGCCTCCAAATCCAACTTCTGCAACTTCAATCAGCACTACCAAGGTGTGCTTCAACTGTGAGTTTTCCAGTTCAGGTCAAACAGAGTTTAACTTCCACATGAACTCAGTTTGACCTGATCTCAGTTTTGTCAGAATACTGCTTCAACTTCCACATGAACTCAGTTTGACCTGAACTCAATTTGACCTGAAAACACATTCAGAGAGAAAACATACTGCTTCCAGACAGAGAGGAAACAGAAAACTCCCAAACACTTGTTGTCTCATTTGAAGCACACTTTGGTTTACCTTGTCTCTCTTCACAGTAAACCAAAGTGTGCTTCAACTGGCAGCACACATCTGAGTTGCAGAGTTGCAGCAAACCAACTGAGTTGCAGCACACCTTGGTGTTCAATACAGCAAAACATCACAAATTACAGTCCTTGTTGGTTTCAACCTGTCACAGGCTTTGCAAATTTTATCACATACATCCATGAGGCCTTCAAAGTCTGTTGTTGTTGAACACAACACACAACGCTGTCTCTCTTCAGAGTAAACCAAAGTGTTGTGAAAGTGTTGTGTGTTTTTTCTCTGTCTCTCTTCAGAGTAAACCAAAGTGTTGTGCAGAGTAAACTAAAGTTTAGTGCTCTTCACAACACTTTGGTTTGCTTGTCTCTCTTCACAGTAAACCAAAGTGGAACTGAGGCAACAAGTTGTTGCCTCAGTTGCAGCACACCTTGGTGTTCACATACAGTAAAACATCACAAATTACAGTCCAGACTTTGAAGGCCTCATGGATGTATGTGTTAAAATTTGCAAAGCCTGTGACAGTTACGGTGATAGGTTGAAACCAACAAGTTGTTGTTGAACACAACACACAACTCTGTCTCTCTTCAGAGTAAACCAAAGTGTTGTGAAAGTGTTGTGTGTTTTTTCTCTGTCTCTCTTCAGAGTAAACCAAAGTGTTGTGCAGAGTAAACTAAAGTTTAGTGCTCTTCACAACACTTTGGTTTGCTTGTCTCTCTTCACAGTAAACCAAAGTGGAACTGAGGCAATAAGTTGTTGCCTCAGTTGCAGCACACCTTGGTGTTCACATACAGTAAAACATCACAAATTACAGTCCAGACTTTGAAGGCCTCCAAATCCAACTTCTGCAACTTCAATCAGCACTACCAAGGTGTGCTTCAACTGTGAGTTTTCCAGTTCAGGTCAAACAGAGTTTAACTTCCACATGAACTCAGTTTGACCTGATCTCAGTTTTGTCAGAATACTGCTTCAACTTCCACATGAACTCAGTTTGACCTGAACTCAATTTGACCTGAAAACACATTCAGAGAGAAAACATACTGCTTCCAGACAGAGAGGAAACAGAAAACTCCCAAACACTTGTTGTCTCATTTGAAGCACACTTTGGTTTACCTTGTCTCTCTTCACAGTAAACCAAAGTGTGCTTCAACTGGCAGCACACATCTGAGTTGCAGAGTTGCAGCAAACCAACTGAGTTGCAGCACACCTTGGTGTTCAATACAGCAAAACATCACAAATTACAGTCCAGACTTTGAAGGCCTCATGGATGTATGTGATAAAATTTGCAAAGCCTGTGACAGGTTGAAACCAACAAGTTGTTGTTGAACACAACACACAACGCTGTCTCTCTTCAGAGTAAACCAAAGTGTTGTGAAAGTGTTGTGTGTTTTTTCTCTGTCTCTCTTCAGAGTAAACCAAAGTGTTGTGCAGAGTAAACTAAAGTTTAGTGCTCTTCACAACACTTTGGTTTGCTTGTCTCTCTTCACAGTAAACCAAAGTGGAACTGAGGCAACAAGTTGTTGCCTCAGTTGCAGCACACCTTGGTGTTCACATACAGTAAAACATCACAAATTACAGTCCAGACTTTGAAGGCCTCATGGATGTATGTGTTAAAATTTGCAAAGCCTGTGACAGTTACGGTGATAGGTTGAAACCAACAAGTTGTTGTTGAACACAACACACAACTCTGTCTCTCTTCAGAGTAAACCAAAGTGTTGTGAAAGTGTTGTGTGTTTTTTCTCTGTCTCTCTTCAGAGTAAACCAAAGTGTTGTGCAGAGTAAACTAAAGTTTAGTGCTCTTCACAACACTTTGGTTTGCTTGTCTCTCTTCACAGTAAACCAAAGTGGAACTGAGGCAACAAGTTGTTGCCTCAGTTGCAGCACACCTTGGTGTTCACATACAGTAAAACATCACAAATTACAGTCCAGACTTTGAAGGCCTCCAAATCCAACTTCTGCAACTTCAATCAGCACTACCAAGGTGTGCTTCAACTGTGAGTTTTCCAGTTCAGGTCAAACAGAGTTTAACTTCCACATGAACTCAGTTTGACCTGATCTCAGTTTTGTCAGAATACTGCTTCAACTTCCACATGAACTCAGTTTGACCTGAACTCAATTTGACCTGAAAACACATTCAGAGAGAAAACATACTGCTTCCAGACAGAGAGGAAACAGAAAACTCCCAAACACTTGTTGTCTCATTTGAAGCACACTTTGGTTTACCTTGTCTCTCTTCACAGTAAACCAAAGTGTGCTTCAACTGGCAGCACACATCTGAGTTGCAGAGTTGCAGCAAACCAACTGAGTTGCAGCACACCTTGGTGTTCAATACAGCAAAACATCACAAATTACAGTCCTTGTTGGTTTCAACCTGTCACAGGCTTTGCAAATTTTATCACATACATCCATGAGGCCTTCAAAGTCTGTTGTTGTTGAACACAACACACAACGCTGTCTCTCTTCAGAGTAAACCAAAGTGTTGTGAAAGTGTTGTGTGTTTTTTCTCTGTCTCTCTTCAGAGTAAACCAAAGTGTTGTGCAGAGTAAACTAAAGTTTAGTGCTCTTCACAACACTTTGGTTTGCTTGTCTCTCTTCACAGTAAACCAAAGTGGAACTGAGGCAACAAGTTGTTGCCTCAGTTGCAGCACACCTTGGTGTTCACATACAGTAAAACATCACAAATTACAGTCCAGACTTTGAAGGCCTCATGGATGTATGTGTTAAAATTTGCAAAGCCTGTGACAGTTACGGTGATGGGTTGAAACCAACAAGTTGTTGTTGAACACAACACACAACTCTGTCTCTCTTCAGAGTAAACCAAAGTGTTGTGAAAGTGTTGTGTGTTTTTTCTCTGTCTCTCTTCAGAGTAAACCAAAGTGTTGTGCAGAGTAAACTAAAGTTTAGTGCTCTTCACAACACTTTGGTTTGCTTGTCTCTCTTCACAGTAAACCAAAGTGGAACTGAGGCAACAAGTTGTTGCCTCAGTTGCAGCACACCTTGGTGTTCACATACAGTAAAACATCACAAATTACAGTCCAGACTTTGAAGGCCTCATGGATGTATGTGTTAAAATTTGCAAAGCCTGTGACAGTTACGGTGATAGGTTGAAACCAACAAGTTGTTGTTGAACACAACACACAACTCTGTCTCTCTTCAGAGTAAACCAAAGTGTTGTGAAAGTGTTGTGTGTTTTTTCTCTGTCTCTCTTCAGAGTAAACCAAAGTGTTGTGCAGAGTAAACTAAAGTTTAGTGCTCTTCACAACACTTTGGTTTGCTTGTCTCTCTTCACAGTAAACCAAAGTGGAACTGAGGCAACAAGTTGTTGCCTCAGTTGCAGCACACCTTGGTGTTCACATACAGTAAAACATCACAAATTACAGTCCAGACTTTGAAGGCCTCCAAATCCAACTTCTGCAACTTCAATCAGCACTACCAAGGTGTGCTTCAACTGTGAGTTTTCCAGTTCAGGTCAAACAGAGTTTAACTTCCACATGAACTCAGTTTGACCTGATCTCAGTTTTGTCAGAATACTGCTTCAACTTCCACATGAACTCAGTTTGACCTGAACTCAATTTGACCTGAAAACACATTCAGAGAGAAAACATACTGCTTCCAGACAGAGAGGAAACAGAAAACTCCCAAACACTTGTTGTCTCATTTGAAGCACACTTTGGTTTACCTTGTCTCTCTTCACAGTAAACCAAAGTGTGCTTCAACTGGCAGCACACATCTGAGTTGCAGAGTTGCAGCAAACCAACTGAGTTGCAGCACACCTTGGTGTTCAATACAGTTTTGTCAGAATACTGCTTCAACTTCCACATGAACTCAGTTTGACCTGAACTCAATTTGACCTGAAAACACATTCAGAGAGAAAACATACTGCTTCCAGACAGAGAGGAAACAGAAAACTCCCAAACACTTGTTGTCTCATTTGAAGCACACTTTGGTTTACCTTGTCTCTCTTCACAGTAAACCAAAGTGTGCTTCAACTGGCAGCACACATCTGAGTTGCAGAGTTGCAGCAAACCAACTGAGTTGCAGCACACCTTGGTGTTCAATACAGTTTTGTCAGAATACTGCTTCAACTTCCACATGAACTCAGTTTGACCTGAACTCAATTTGACCTGAAAACACATTCAGAGAGAAAACATACTGCTTCCAGACAGAGAGGAAACAGAAAACTCCCAAACACTTGTTGTCTCATTTGAAGCACACTTTGGTTTACCTTGTCTCTCTTCACAGTAAACCAAAGTGTGCTTCAACTGGCAGCACACATCTGAGTTGCAGAGTTGCAGCAAACCAACTGAGTTGCAGCACACCTTGGTGTTCAATACAGCAAAACATCACAAATTACAGTCCTTGTTGGTTTCAACCTGTCACAGGCTTTGCAAATTTTATCACATACATCCATGAGGCCTTCAAAGTCTGTTGTTGTTGAACACAACACACAACGCTGTCTCTCTTCAGAGTAAACCAAAGTGTTGTGAAAGTGTTGTGTGTTTTTTCTCTGTCTCTCTTCAGAGTAAACCAAAGTGTTGTGCAGAGTAAACTAAAGTTTAGTGCTCTTCACAACACTTTGGTTTGCTTGTCTCTCTTCACAGTAAACCAAAGTGGAACTGAGGCAACAAGTTGTTGCCTCAGTTGCAGCACACCTTGGTGTTCACATACAGTAAAACATCACAAATTACAGTCCAGACTTTGAAGGCCTCATGGATGTATGTGTTAAAATTTGCAAAGCCTGTGACAGTTACGGTGATAGGTTGAAACCAACAAGTTGTTGTTGAACACAACACACAACTCTGTCTCTCTTCAGAGTAAACCAAAGTGTTGTGAAAGTGTTGTGTGTTTTTTCTCTGTCTCTCTTCAGAGTAAACCAAAGTGTTGTGCAGAGTAAACTAAAGTTTAGTGCTCTTCACAACACTTTGGTTTGCTTGTCTCTCTTCACAGTAAACCAAAGTGGAACTGAGGCAATAAGTTGTTGCCTCAGTTGCAGCACACCTTGGTGTTCACATACAGTAAAACATCACAAATTACAGTCCAGACTTTGAAGGCCTCCAAATCCAACTTCTGCAACTTCAATCAGCACTACCAAGGTGTGCTTCAACTGTGAGTTTTCCAGTTCAGGTCAAACAGAGTTTAACTTCCACATGAACTCAGTTTGACCTGATCTCAGTTTTGTCAGAATACTGCTTCAACTTCCACATGAACTCAGTTTGACCTGAACTCAATTTGACCTGAAAACACATTCAGAGAGAAAACATACTGCTTCCAGACAGAGAGGAAACAGAAAACTCCCAAACACTTGTTGTCTCATTTGAAGCACACTTTGGTTTACCTTGTCTCTCTTCACAGTAAACCAAAGTGTGCTTCAACTGGCAGCACACATCTGAGTTGCAGAGTTGCAGCAAACCAACTGAGTTGCAGCACACCTTGGTGTTCAATACAGCAAAACATCACAAATTACAGTCCAGACTTTGAAGGCCTCATGGATGTATGTGATAAAATTTGCAAAGCCTGTGACAGGTTGAAACCAACAAGTTGTTGTTGAACACAACACACAACGCTGTCTCTCTTCAGAGTAAACCAAAGTGTTGTGAAAGTGTTGTGTGTTTTTTCTCTGTCTCTCTTCAGAGTAAACCAAAGTGTTGTGCAGAGTAAACTAAAGTTTAGTGCTCTTCACAACACTTTGGTTTGCTTGTCTCTCTTCACAGTAAACCAAAGTGGAACTGAGGCAACAAGTTGTTGCCTCAGTTGCAGCACACCTTGGTGTTCACATACAGTAAAACATCACAAATTACAGTCCAGACTTTGAAGGCCTCATGGATGTATGTGTTAAAATTTGCAAAGCCTGTGACAGTTACGGTGATAGGTTGAAACCAACAAGTTGTTGTTGAACACAACACACAACTCTGTCTCTCTTCAGAGTAAACCAAAGTGTTGTGAAAGTGTTGTGTGTTTTTTCTCTGTCTCTCTTCAGAGTAAACCAAAGTGTTGTGCAGAGTAAACTAAAGTTTAGTGCTCTTCACAACACTTTGGTTTGCTTGTCTCTCTTCACAGTAAACCAAAGTGGAACTGAGGCAACAAGTTGTTGCCTCAGTTGCAGCACACCTTGGTGTTCACATACAGTAAAACATCACAAATTACAGTCCAGACTTTGAAGGCCTCCAAATCCAACTTCTGCAACTTCAATCAGCACTACCAAGGTGTGCTTCAACTGTGAGTTTTCCAGTTCAGGTCAAATAGAGTTTAACTTCCACATGAACTCAGTTTGACCTGATCTCAGTTTTGTCAGAATACTGCTTCAACTTCCACATGAACTCAGTTTGACCTGAACTCAATTTGACCTGAAAACACATTCAGAGAGAAAACATACTGCTTCCAGACAGAGAGGAAACAGAAAACTCCCAAACACTTGTTGTCTCATTTGAAGCACACTTTGGTTTACCTTGTCTCTCTTCACAGTAAACCAAAGTGTGCTTCAACTGGCAGCACACATCTGAGTTGCAGAGTTGCAGCAAACCAACTGAGTTGCAGCACACCTTGGTGTTCAATACAGCAAAACATCACAAATTACAGTCCTTGTTGGTTTCAACCTGTCACAGGCTTTGCAAATTTTATCACATACATCCATGAGGCCTTCAAAGTCTGTTGTTGTTGAACACAACACACAACGCTGTCTCTCTTCAGAGTAAACCAAAGTGTTGTGAAAGTGTTGTGTGTTTTTTCTCTGTCTCTCTTCAGAGTAAACCAAAGTGTTGTGCAGAGTAAACTAAAGTTTAGTGCTCTTCACAACACTTTGGTTTGCTTGTCTCTCTTCACAGTAAACCAAAGTGGAACTGAGGCAACAAGTTGTTGCCTCAGTTGCAGCACACCTTGGTGTTCACATACAGTAAAACATCACAAATTACAGTCCAGACTTTGAAGGCCTCATGGATGTATGTGTTAAAATTTGCAAAGCCTGTGACAGTTACGGTGATGGGTTGAAACCAACAAGTTGTTGTTGAACACAACACACAACTCTGTCTCTCTTCAGAGTAAACCAAAGTGTTGTGAAAGTGTTGTGTGTTTTTTCTCTGTCTCTCTTCAGAGTAAACCAAAGTGTTGTGCAGAGTAAACTAAAGTTTAGTGCTCTTCACAACACTTTGGTTTGCTTGTCTCTCTTCACAGTAAACCAAAGTGGAACTGAGGCAACAAGTTGTTGCCTCAGTTGCAGCACACCTTGGTGTTCACATACAGTAAAACATCACAAATTACAGTCCAGACTTTGAAGGCCTCATGGATGTATGTGTTAAAATTTGCAAAGCCTGTGACAGTTACGGTGATAGGTTGAAACCAACAAGTTGTTGTTGAACACAACACACAACTCTGTCTCTCTTCAGAGTAAACCAAAGTGTTGTGAAAGTGTTGTGTGTTTTTTCTCTGTCTCTCTTCAGAGTAAACCAAAGTGTTGTGCAGAGTAAACTAAAGTTTAGTGCTCTTCACAACACTTTGGTTTGCTTGTCTCTCTTCACAGTAAACCAAAGTGGAACTGAGGCAACAAGTTGTTGCCTCAGTTGCAGCACACCTTGGTGTTCACATACAGTAAAACATCACAAATTACAGTCCAGACTTTGAAGGCCTCCAAATCCAACTTCTGCAACTTCAATCAGCACTACCAAGGTGTGCTTCAACTGTGAGTTTTCCAGTTCAGGTCAAACAGAGTTTAACTTCCACATGAACTCAGTTTGACCTGATCTCAGTTTTGTCAGAATACTGCTTCAACTTCCACATGAACTCAGTTTGACCTGAACTCAATTTGACCTGAAAACACATTCAGAGAGAAAACATACTGCTTCCAGACAGAGAGGAAACAGAAAACTCCCAAACACTTGTTGTCTCATTTGAAGCACACTTTGGTTTACCTTGTCTCTCTTCACAGTAAACCAAAGTGTGCTTCAACTGGCAGCACACATCTGAGTTGCAGAGTTGCAGCAAACCAACTGAGTTGCAGCACACCTTGGTGTTCAATACAGTTTTGTCAGAATACTGCTTCAACTTCCACATGAACTCAGTTTGACCTGAACTCAATTTGACCTGAAAACACATTCAGAGAGAAAACATACTGCTTCCAGACAGAGAGGAAACAGAAAACTCCCAAACACTTGTTGTCTCATTTGAAGCACACTTTGGTTTACCTTGTCTCTCTTCACAGTAAACCAAAGTGTGCTTCAACTGGCAGCACACATCTGAGTTGCAGAGTTGCAGCAAACCAACTGAGTTGCAGCACACCTTGGTGTTCAATACAGCAAAACATCACAAATTACAGTCCTTGTTGGTTTCAACCTGTCACAGGCTTTGCAAATTTTATCACATACATCCATGAGGCCTTCAAAGTCTGTTGTTGTTGAACACAACACACAACGCTGTCTCTCTTCAGAGTAAACCAAAGTGTTGTGAAAGTGTTGTGTGTTTTTTCTCTGTCTCTCTTCAGAGTAAACCAAAGTGTTGTGCAGAGTAAACTAAAGTTTAGTGCTCTTCACAACACTTTGGTTTGCTTGTCTCTCTTCACAGTAAACCAAAGTGGAACTGAGGCAACAAGTTGTTGCCTCAGTTGCAGCACACCTTGGTGTTCACATACAGTAAAACATCACAAATTACAGTCCAGACTTTGAAGGCCTCATGGATGTATGTGTTAAAATTTGCAAAGCCTGTGACAGTTACGGTGATAGGTTGAAACCAACAAGTTGTTGTTGAACACAACACACAACTCTGTCTCTCTTCAGAGTAAACCAAAGTGTTGTGAAAGTGTTGTGTGTTTTTTCTCTGTCTCTCTTCAGAGTAAACCAAAGTGTTGTGCAGAGTAAACTAAAGTTTAGTGCTCTTCACAACACTTTGGTTTGCTTGTCTCTCTTCACAGTAAACCAAAGTGGAACTGAGGCAATAAGTTGTTGCCTCAGTTGCAGCACACCTTGGTGTTCACATACAGTAAAACATCACAAATTACAGTCCAGACTTTGAAGGCCTCCAAATCCAACTTCTGCAACTTCAATCAGCACTACCAAGGTGTGCTTCAACTGTGAGTTTTCCAGTTCAGGTCAAACAGAGTTTAACTTCCACATGAACTCAGTTTGACCTGATCTCAGTTTTGTCAGAATACTGCTTCAACTTCCACATGAACTCAGTTTGACCTGAACTCAATTTGACCTGAAAACACATTCAGAGAGAAAACATACTGCTTCCAGACAGAGAGGAAACAGAAAACTCCCAAACACTTGTTGTCTCATTTGAAGCACACTTTGGTTTACCTTGTCTCTCTTCACAGTAAACCAAAGTGTGCTTCAACTGGCAGCACACATCTGAGTTGCAGAGTTGCAGCAAACCAACTGAGTTGCAGCACACCTTGGTGTTCAATACAGCAAAACATCACAAATTACAGTCCTTGTTGGTTTCAACCTGTCACAGGCTTTGCAAATTTTATCACATACATCCATGAGGCCTTCAAAGTCTGTTGTTGTTGAACACAACACACAACGCTGTCTCTCTTCAGAGTAAACCAAAGTGTTGTGAAAGTGTTGTGTGTTTTTTCTCTGTCTCTCTTCAGAGTAAACCAAAGTGTTGTGCAGAGTAAACTAAAGTTTAGTGCTCTTCACAACACTTTGGTTTGCTTGTCTCTCTTCACAGTAAACCAAAGTGGAACTGAGGCAACAAGTTGTTGCCTCAGTTGCAGCACACCTTGGTGTTCACATACAGTAAAACATCACAAATTACAGTCCAGACTTTGAAGGCCTCATGGATGTATGTGTTAAAATTTGCAAAGCCTGTGACAGTTACGGTGATGGGTTGAAACCAACAAGTTGTTGTTGAACACAACACACAACTCTGTCTCTCTTCAGAGTAAACCAAAGTGTTGTGAAAGTGTTGTGTGTTTTTTCTCTGTCTCTCTTCAGAGTAAACCAAAGTGTTGTGCAGAGTAAACTAAAGTTTAGTGCTCTTCACAACACTTTGGTTTGCTTGTCTCTCTTCACAGTAAACCAAAGTGGAACTGAGGCAACAAGTTGTTGCCTCAGTTGCAGCACACCTTGGTGTTCACATACAGTAAAACATCACAAATTACAGTCCAGACTTTGAAGGCCTCATGGATGTATGTGTTAAAATTTGCAAAGCCTGTGACAGTTACGGTGATAGGTTGAAACCAACAAGTTGTTGTTGAACACAACACACAACTCTGTCTCTCTTCAGAGTAAACCAAAGTGTTGTGAAAGTGTTGTGTGTTTTTTCTCTGTCTCTCTTCAGAGTAAACCAAAGTGTTGTGCAGAGTAAACTAAAGTTTAGTGCTCTTCACAACACTTTGGTTTGCTTGTCTCTCTTCACAGTAAACCAAAGTGGAACTGAGGCAACAAGTTGTTGCCTCAGTTGCAGCACACCTTGGTGTTCACATACAGTAAAACATCACAAATTACAGTCCAGACTTTGAAGGCCTCCAAATCCAACTTCTGCAACTTCAATCAGCACTACCAAGGTGTGCTTCAACTGTGAGTTTTCCAGTTCAGGTCAAACAGAGTTTAACTTCCACATGAACTCAGTTTGACCTGATCTCAGTTTTGTCAGAATACTGCTTCAACTTCCACATGAACTCAGTTTGACCTGAACTCAATTTGACCTGAAAACACATTCAGAGAGAAAACATACTGCTTCCAGACAGAGAGGAAACAGAAAACTCCCAAACACTTGTTGTCTCATTTGAAGCACACTTTGGTTTACCTTGTCTCTCTTCACAGTAAACCAAAGTGTGCTTCAACTGGCAGCACACATCTGAGTTGCAGAGTTGCAGCAAACCAACTGAGTTGCAGCACACCTTGGTGTTCAATACAGTTTTGTCAGAATACTGCTTCAACTTCCACATGAACTCAGTTTGACCTGAACTCAATTTGACCTGAAAACACATTCAGAGAGAAAACATACTGCTTCCAGACAGAGAGGAAACAGAAAACTCCCAAACACTTGTTGTCTCATTTGAAGCACACTTTGGTTTACCTTGTCTCTCTTCACAGTAAACCAAAGTGTGCTTCAACTGGCAGCACACATCTGAGTTGCAGAGTTGCAGCAAACCAACTGAGTTGCAGCACACCTTGGTGTTCAATACAGCAAAACATCACAAATTACAGTCCTTGTTGGTTTCAACCTGTCACAGGCTTTGCAAATTTTATCACATACATCCATGAGGCCTTCAAAGTCTGTTGTTGTTGAACACAACACACAACGCTGTCTCTCTTCAGAGTAAACCAAAGTGTTGTGAAAGTGTTGTGTGTTTTTTCTCTGTCTCTCTTCAGAGTAAACCAAAGTGTTGTGCAGAGTAAACTAAAGTTTAGTGCTCTTCACAACACTTTGGTTTGCTTGTCTCTCTTCACAGTAAACCAAAGTGGAACTGAGGCAACAAGTTGTTGCCTCAGTTGCAGCACACCTTGGTGTTCACATACAGTAAAACATCACAAATTACAGTCCAGACTTTGAAGGCCTCATGGATGTATGTGTTAAAATTTGCAAAGCCTGTGACAGTTACGGTGATAGGTTGAAACCAACAAGTTGTTGTTGAACACAACACACAACTCTGTCTCTCTTCAGAGTAAACCAAAGTGTTGTGAAAGTGTTGTGTGTTTTTTCTCTGTCTCTCTTCAGAGTAAACCAAAGTGTTGTGCAGAGTAAACTAAAGTTTAGTGCTCTTCACAACACTTTGGTTTGCTTGTCTCTCTTCACAGTAAACCAAAGTGGAACTGAGGCAATAAGTTGTTGCCTCAGTTGCAGCACACCTTGGTGTTCACATACAGTAAAACATCACAAATTACAGTCCAGACTTTGAAGGCCTCCAAATCCAACTTCTGCAACTTCAATCAGCACTACCAAGGTGTGCTTCAACTGTGAGTTTTCCAGTTCAGGTCAAACAGAGTTTAACTTCCACATGAACTCAGTTTGACCTGATCTCAGTTTTGTCAGAATACTGCTTCAACTTCCACATGAACTCAGTTTGACCTGAACTCAATTTGACCTGAAAACACATTCAGAGAGAAAACATACTGCTTCCAGACAGAGAGGAAACAGAAAACTCCCAAACACTTGTTGTCTCATTTGAAGCACACTTTGGTTTACCTTGTCTCTCTTCACAGTAAACCAAAGTGTGCTTCAACTGGCAGCACACATCTGAGTTGCAGAGTTGCAGCAAACCAACTGAGTTGCAGCACACCTTGGTGTTCAATACAGCAAAACATCACAAATTACAGTCCTTGTTGGTTTCAACCTGTCACAGGCTTTGCAAATTTTATCACATACATCCATGAGGCCTTCAAAGTCTGTTGTTGTTGAACACAACACACAACGCTGTCTCTCTTCAGAGTAAACCAAAGTGTTGTGAAAGTGTTGTGTGTTTTTTCTCTGTCTCTCTTCAGAGTAAACCAAAGTGTTGTGCAGAGTAAACTAAAGTTTAGTGCTCTTCACAACACTTTGGTTTGCTTGTCTCTCTTCACAGTAAACCAAAGTGGAACTGAGGCAACAAGTTGTTGCCTCAGTTGCAGCACACCTTGGTGTTCACATACAGTAAAACATCACAAATTACAGTCCAGACTTTGAAGGCCTCATGGATGTATGTGTTAAAATTTGCAAAGCCTGTGACAGTTACGGTGATAGGTTGAAACCAACAAGTTGTTGTTGAACACAACACACAACTCTGTCTCTCTTCAGAGTAAACCAAAGTGTTGTGAAAGTGTTGTGTGTTTTTTCTCTGTCTCTCTTCAGAGTAAACCAAAGTGTTGTGCAGAGTAAACTAAAGTTTAGTGCTCTTCACAACACTTTGGTTTGCTTGTCTCTCTTCACAGTAAACCAAAGTGGAACTGAGGCAACAAGTTGTTGCCTCGCAGCACACCTTGGTGTTCACATACAGTAAAACATCACAAATTACAGTCCAGACTTTGAAGGCCTCATGGATGTATGTGTTAAAATTTGCAAAGCCTGTGACAGTTACGGTGATAGGTTGAAACCAACAAGTTGTTGTTGAACACAACACACAACTCTGTCTCTCTTCAGAGTAAACCAAAGTGTTGTGAAAGTGTTGTGTGTTTTTTCTCTGTCTCTCTTCAGAGTAAACCAAAGTGTTGTGCAGAGTAAACTAAAGTTTAGTGCTCTTCACAACACTTTGGTTTGCTTGTCTCTCTTCACAGTAAACCAAAGTGGAACTGAGGCAATAAGTTGTTGCCTCAGTTGCAGCACACCTTGGTGTTCACATACAGTAAAACATCACAAATTACAGTCCAGACTTTGAAGGCCTCCAAATCCAACTTCTGCAACTTCAATCAGCACTACCAAGGTGTGCTTCAACTGTGAGTTTTCCAGTTCAGGTCAAACAGAGTTTAACTTCCACATGAACTCAGTTTGACCTGATCTCAGTTTTGTCAGAATACTGCTTCAACTTCCACATGAACTCAGTTTGACCTGAACTCAATTTGACCTGAAAACACATTCAGAGAGAAAACATACTGCTTCCAGACAGAGAGGAAACAGAAAACTCCCAAACACTTGTTGTCTCATTTGAAGCACACTTTGGTTTACCTTGTCTCTCTTCACAGTAAACCAAAGTGTGCTTCAACTGGCAGCACACATCTGAGTTGCAGAGTTGCAGCAAACCAACTGAGTTGCAGCACACCTTGGTGTTCAATACAGCAAAACATCACAAATTACAGTCCAGACTTTGAAGGCCTCATGGATGTATGTGATAAAATTTGCAAAGCCTGTGACAGGTTGAAACCAACAAGTTGTTGTTGAACACAACACACAACGCTGTCTCTCTTCAGAGTAAACCAAAGTGTTGTGAAAGTGTTGTGTGTTTTTTCTCTGTCTCTCTTCAGAGTAAACCAAAGTGTTGTGCAGAGTAAACTAAAGTTTAGTGCTCTTCACAACACTTTGGTTTGCTTGTCTCTCTTCACAGTAAACCAAAGTGGAACTGAGGCAACAAGTTGTTGCCTCAGTTGCAGCACACCTTGGTGTTCACATACAGTAAAACATCACAAATTACAGTCCAGACTTTGAAGGCCTCATGGATGTATGTGTTAAAATTTGCAAAGCCTGTGACAGTTACGGTGATAGGTTGAAACCAACAAGTTGTTGTTGAACACAACACACAACTCTGTCTCTCTTCAGAGTAAACCAAAGTGTTGTGAAAGTGTTGTGTGTTTTTTCTCTGTCTCTCTTCAGAGTAAACCAAAGTGTTGTGCAGAGTAAACTAAAGTTTAGTGCTCTTCACAACACTTTGGTTTGCTTGTCTCTCTTCACAGTAAACCAAAGTGGAACTGAGGCAACAAGTTGTTGCCTCAGTTGCAGCACACCTTGGTGTTCACATACAGTAAAACATCACAAATTACAGTCCAGACTTTGAAGGCCTCCAAATCCAACTTCTGCAACTTCAATCAGCACTACCAAGGTGTGCTTCAACTGTGAGTTTTCCAGTTCAGGTCAAACAGAGTTTAACTTCCACATGAACTCAGTTTGACCTGATCTCAGTTTTGTCAGAATACTGCTTCAACTTCCACATGAACTCAGTTTGACCTGAACTCAATTTGACCTGAAAACACATTCAGAGAGAAAACATACTGCTTCCAGACAGAGAGGAAACAGAAAACTCCCAAACACTTGTTGTCTCATTTGAAGCACACTTTGGTTTACCTTGTCTCTCTTCACAGTAAACCAAAGTGTGCTTCAACTGGCAGCACACATCTGAGTTGCAGAGTTGCAGCAAACCAACTGAGTTGCAGCACACCTTGGTGTTCAATACAGCAAAACATCACAAATTACAGTCCTTGTTGGTTTCAACCTGTCACAGGCTTTGCAAATTTTATCACATACATCCATGAGGCCTTCAAAGTCTGTTGTTGTTGAACACAACACACAACGCTGTCTCTCTTCAGAGTAAACCAAAGTGTTGTGAAAGTGTTGTGTGTTTTTTCTCTGTCTCTCTTCAGAGTAAACCAAAGTGTTGTGCAGAGTAAACTAAAGTTTAGTGCTCTTCACAACACTTTGGTTTGCTTGTCTCTCTTCACAGTAAACCAAAGTGGAACTGAGGCAACAAGTTGTTGCCTCAGTTGCAGCACACCTTGGTGTTCACATACAGTAAAACATCACAAATTACAGTCCAGACTTTGAAGGCCTCATGGATGTATGTGTTAAAATTTGCAAAGCCTGTGACAGTTACGGTGATGGGTTGAAACCAACAAGTTGTTGTTGAACACAACACACAACTCTGTCTCTCTTCAGAGTAAACCAAAGTGTTGTGAAAGTGTTGTGTGTTTTTTCTCTGTCTCTCTTCAGAGTAAACCAAAGTGTTGTGCAGAGTAAACTAAAGTTTAGTGCTCTTCACAACACTTTGGTTTGCTTGTCTCTCTTCACAGTAAACCAAAGTGGAACTGAGGCAACAAGTTGTTGCCTCAGTTGCAGCACACCTTGGTGTTCACATACAGTAAAACATCACAAATTACAGTCCAGACTTTGAAGGCCTCATGGATGTATGTGTTAAAATTTGCAAAGCCTGTGACAGTTACGGTGATAGGTTGAAACCAACAAGTTGTTGTTGAACACAACACACAACTCTGTCTCTCTTCAGAGTAAACCAAAGTGTTGTGAAAGTGTTGTGTGTTTTTTCTCTGTCTCTCTTCAGAGTAAACCAAAGTGTTGTGCAGAGTAAACTAAAGTTTAGTGCTCTTCACAACACTTTGGTTTGCTTGTCTCTCTTCACAGTAAACCAAAGTGGAACTGAGGCAACAAGTTGTTGCCTCAGTTGCAGCACACCTTGGTGTTCACATACAGTAAAACATCACAAATTACAGTCCAGACTTTGAAGGCCTCCAAATCCAACTTCTGCAACTTCAATCAGCACTACCAAGGTGTGCTTCAACTGTGAGTTTTCCAGTTCAGGTCAAACAGAGTTTAACTTCCACATGAACTCAGTTTGACCTGATCTCAGTTTTGTCAGAATACTGCTTCAACTTCCACATGAACTCAGTTTGACCTGAACTCAATTTGACCTGAAAACACATTCAGAGAGAAAACATACTGCTTCCAGACAGAGAGGAAACAGAAAACTCCCAAACACTTGTTGTCTCATTTGAAGCACACTTTGGTTTACCTTGTCTCTCTTCACAGTAAACCAAAGTGTGCTTCAACTGGCAGCACACATCTGAGTTGCAGAGTTGCAGCAAACCAACTGAGTTGCAGCACACCTTGGTGTTCAATACAGCAAAACATCACAAATTACAGTCCAGACTTTGAAGGCCTCATGGATGTATGTGATAAAATTTGCAAAGCCTGTGACAGGTTGAAACCAACAAGTTGTTGTTGAACACAACACACAACGCTGTCTCTCTTCAGAGTAAACCAAAGTGTTGTGAAAGTGTTGTGTGTTTTTTCTCTGTCTCTCTTCAGAGTAAACCAAAGTGTTGTGCAGAGTAAACTAAAGTTTAGTGCTCTTCACAACACTTTGGTTTGCTTGTCTCTCTTCACAGTAAACCAAAGTGGAACTGAGGCAACAAGTTGTTGCCTCAGTTGCAGCACACCTTGGTGTTCACATACAGTAAAACATCACAAATTACAGTCCAGACTTTGAAGGCCTCATGGATGTATGTGTTAAAATTTGCAAAGCCTGTGACAGTTACGGTGATAGGTTGAAACCAACAAGTTGTTGTTGAACACAACACACAACTCTGTCTCTCTTCAGAGTAAACCAAAGTGTTGTGAAAGTGTTGTGTGCTCAGTTTGACCTGATCTCAGTTTTGTCAGAATACTGCTTCAACTTCCACATGAACTCAGTTTGACCTGAACTCAATTTGACCTGAAAACACATTCAGAGAGAAAACATACTGCTTCCAGACAGAGAGGAAACAGAAAACTCCCAAACACTTGTTGTCTCATTTGAAGCACACTTTGGTTTACCTTGTCTCTCTTCACAGTAAACCAAAGTGTGCTTCAACTGGCAGCACACATCTGAGTTGCAGAGTTGCAGCAAACCAACTGAGTTGCAGCAAACCTTGGTGTTCAATACAGCAAAACATCACAAATTACAGTCCAGACTTTGAAGGCCTCATGGATGTATGTGATAAAATTTGCAAAGCCTGTGACAGGTTGAAACCAACAAGTTGTTGTTGAACACAACACACAACGCTGTCTCTCTTCAGAGTAAACCAAAGTGTTGTGAAAGTGTTGTGTGTTTTTTCTCTGTCTCTCTTCAGAGTAAACCAAAGTGTTGTGCAGAGTAAACTAAAGTTTAGTGCTCTTCACAACACTTTGGTTTGCTTGTCTCTCTTCACAGTAAACCAAAGTGGAACTGAGGCAACAAGTTGTTGCCTCAGTTGCAGCACACCTTGGTGTTCACATACAGTAAAACATCACAAATTACAGTCCAGACTTTGAAGGCCTCATGGATGTATGTGTTAAAATTTGCAAAGCCTGTGACAGTTACGGTGATAGGTTGAAACCAACAAGTTGTTGTTGAACACAACACACAACTCTGTCTCTCTTCAGAGTAAACCAAAGTGTTGTGAAAGTGTTGTGTGTTTTTTCTCTGTCTCTCTTCAGAGTAAACCAAAGTGTTGTGCAGAGTAAACTAAAGTTTAGTGCTCTTCACAACACTTTGGTTTGCTTGTCTCTCTTCACAGTAAACCAAAGTGGAACTGAGGCAACAAGTTGTTGCCTCAGTTGCAGCACACCTTGGTGTTCACATACAGTAAAACATCACAAATTACAGTCCAGACTTTGAAGGCCTCCAAATCCAACTTCTGCAACTTCAATCAGCACTACCAAGGTGTGCTTCAACTGTGAGTTTTCCAGTTCAGGTCAAACAGAGTTTAACTTCCACATGAACTCAGTTTGACCTGATCTCAGTTTTGTCAGAATACTGCTTCAACTTCCACATGAACTCAGTTTGACCTGAACTCAATTTGACCTGAAAACACATTCAGAGAGAAAACATACTGCTTCCAGACAGAGAGGAAACAGAAAACTCCCAAACACTTGTTGTCTCATTTGAAGCACACTTTGGTTTACCTTGTCTCTCTTCACAGTAAACCAAAGTGTGCTTCAACTGGCAGCACACATCTGAGTTGCAGAGTTGCAGCAAACCAACTGAGTTGCAGCACACCTTGGTGTTCAATACAGCAAAACATCACAAATTACAGTCCAGACTTTGAAGGCCTCATGGATGTATGTGATAAAATTTGCAAAGCCTGTGACAGGTTGAAACCAACAAGTTGTTGTTGAACACAACACACAACGCTGTCTCTCTTCAGAGTAAACCAAAGTGTTGTGAAAGTGTTGTGTGTTTTTTCTCTGTCTCTCTTCAGAGTAAACCAAAGTGTTGTGCAGAGTAAACTAAAGTTTAGTGCTCTTCACAACACTTTGGTTTGCTTGTCTCTCTTCACAGTAAACCAAAGTGGAACTGAGGCAACAAGTTGTTGCCTCAGTTGCAGCACACCTTGGTGTTCACATACAGTAAAACATCACAAATTACAGTCCAGACTTTGAAGGCCTCATGGATGTATGTGTTAAAATTTGCAAAGCCTGTGACAGTTACGGTGATAGGTTGAAACCAACAAGTTGTGGTTGAACACAACACACAACTCTGTCTCTCTTCAGAGTAAACCAAAGTGTTGTGAAAGTGTTGTGTGTTTTTTCTCTGTCTCTCTTCAGAGTAAACCAAAGTGTTGTGCAGAGTAAACTAAAGTTTAGTGCTCTTCACAACACTTTGGTTTGCTTGTCTCTCTTCACAGTAAACCAAAGTGGAACTGAGGCAACAAGTTGTTGCCTCAGTTGCAGCACACCTTGGTGTTCACATACAGTAAAACATCACAAATTACAGTCCAGACTTTGAAGGCCTCATGGATGTATGTGATAAAATTTGCAAAGCCTGTGACAGTTACGGTGATAGGTTGAAACCAACAAGTTGTTGTTGAACACAACAAACAACTCTGTCTCTCTTCAGAGTAAACCAAAGTGTTGTGAAAGTGTTGTGTGTTTTTTCTCTGTCTCTCTTCAGAGTAAACCAAAGTGTTGTGCAGAGTAAACTAAAGTGTAGTGCTCTTCACAACACTTTGGTTTACTCTGAAGAGAGACAGAGAGAAAACACACAACACTTTCACAACACTTTGGTTTGACAGGTGACAGGTGACTGTCAAAGTGCCCTGTGATGTCATGCTAACGCTATTAGCATATTAGCATATTAGCTTAGCAAGTTAGCATTAATTAGCATAATGTTATTATTTCCCCTAGAGATAGATTTAGGTACTGGAAAGTGCCCTGTGAAGCCAGAAAACAAAATGGTGGATGCTAACACAGTTAGCATCTTAGCTTAGCATGTTAGCATGAATTAGCATAATTGTAAAATTTCCCCAAGTGGTAGGTTTTGGTGCCCTGTGACGTCGGATAACAAAATGGCGGATGATAACGCTATTAGCATATTAGCGTAGCATGCTAATAAAGTTAGCATCCGCCATTTTGTTTTCTGACTTCACAGGGCACTTTCCAGTACCAAAACCTACCACTAGGGGTAATTACAACATTATGCTAATTTATGCTAACATGCTAAGCTAACATGCTAATAAAGTTAGCATCTGCCATTTTGTTCTCTGACGTCACAGGGCACTTTCCAGTACCAAAACATACCACTAGGGGTAATTACAACATTATGCTAATTAATGCTAACATGCTAAGCTAAGATGCTAATAAAGTTAGCATCCGTCATTTTGTTCTCTGACGTCACAGGGCACTTTCCAGTACCAAAACCTACCACTAGGGGTAATTACAACATTATGCTAATTTATGCTAACATGCTAATAAAGTTAGCATCCGCCATTTTGTTCTCTGACGTCACAGGGCACTTTCCAGTACCAAAACCTACCACTAGGGGTAATTACAACATTATGCTAATTAATGCTAACATGCTAAGCTAAGATGCTAATATGCTAATTGAGTTGCCTCAGTTGAAACACACCTTGGTGTTCAATACAGTAAAACATCACAACATACAGTCCAGACTTTGAAGGCCTCATGGATGTATGTGATACCGTTGGGGTTTCAGTTGCAAATCCAACTTCTGCAACTTCAATCAGCACTACCAAAACATCTGCAAAATTTGCAAAGCCTGTGACAGTTACGGTGTTAGGTTGAAACCAACAAGTTGTTGTTGAACACAACACACAACTCTGTCTCTCTTCAGAGTAAACCAAAGTGTTGTGCAGAGTAAACTAAAGTTTAGTGCTCTTCACAACACTTTGGTTTGCTTGTCTCTCTTCACAGTAAACCAAAGTGGAACTGAGGCAACAAGTTGTTGCCTCAGTTGCAGCACACCTTGGTGTTCACATACAGTAAAACATCTAAAATTACAGTCCAGACTTTGAAGGCCTCCAAATCCAACTTCTGCAACTTCAATCAGCACTACCAAGGTGTGCTTCAACTGTGAGTTTTCAACAACAACTTGTTGGTTTCAACCTATCACCGTAACTGTCACAGGCTTTGCAAATTTTAACACATACATCCATGAGGCCTTCAAAGTCTGGACTGTAATTTGTGATGTTTTACTGTATGTGAACACCAAGGTGTGCTGCAACTGAGGCAACAACTTGTTGCCTCAGTTCCACTTTGGTTTACTGTGAAGAGAGACAAGCAAACCAAAGTGTTGTGAAGAGCACTAAACTTTAGTTTACTCTGCACAACACTTTGGTTTACTCTGAAGAGAGACAGAGAAAAAACACACAACACTTTCACAACACTTTGGTTTACTCTGAAGAGAGACAGCGTTGTGTGTTGTGTTCAACAACAACTTGTTGGTTTCAACCTGTCACAGGCTTTGCAAATTTTATCACATACATCCATGAGGCCTTCAAAGTCTGGACTGTAATTTGTGATGTTTTGCTGTATTGAACACCAAGGTGTGCTGCAACTGAGGCAACAACTTGTTGCCTCAGTTCCACTTTGGTTTACTGTGAAGAGAAACAAGCAAACCAAAGTGTTGTGAAGAGCACTAAACTTTAGTTTACTCTGCACAACACTTTGGTTTACTCTGAAGAGAGACAGAGAAAAAACACACAACACTTTCACAACACTTTGGTTTACTCTGAAGAGAGACAGAGTTGTGTGTTGTGTTCAACAACAACTTGTTGGTTTCAACCTATCACCGTAACTGTCACAGGCTTTGCAAATTTTATCACATACATCCATGAGGCCTTCAAAGTCTGGACTGTAATTTGTGATGTTTTGCTGTATTGAACACCAAGGTGTGCTGCAACTCAGTTGGTTTGCTGCAACTCTGCAACTCAGATGTGTGCTGCCAGTTGAAGCACACTTTGGTTTACTGTGAAGAGAGACAAGGTAAACCAAAGTGTGCTTCAAATGAGGTAACAAGTGTTTGGGAGTTTTCTGTTTCCTCTCTGTCTGGAAGCAGTATGTTTTCTCTCTGAATGTGTTTTCAGGTCAAATTGAGTTCAGGTCAAACTGAGTTCATGTGGAAGTTGACGCAGTATTCTGACAAAACTGAGATCAGGTCAAACTGAGTTCATGTGGAAGTTGAAGCAGTATTCTGACAAAACTGAGATCAGGTCAAACTGAGTTCATGTGGAAGTTAAACTCAGTTTGACCTGAACTGGAAAACTCACAGTTGAAGCACACCTTGGTAGTGCTGATTGAAGTTGCAGGAGTTGGATTTGGAGGCCTTCAAAGTCTGGACTGTAATTTGTGATGTTTTACTGTATGTGAACACCAAGGTGTGCTGCAACTGAGGCAACAACTTGTTGCCTCAGTTCCACTTTGGTTTACTGTGAAGAGAGACAAGCAAACCAAAGTGTTGTGAAGAGCACTAAACTTTAGTTTACTCTGCACAACACTTTGGTTTACTCTGAAGAGAGACAGAGTTGTTTGTTGTGTTCAACAACAACTTGTTGGTTTCAACCTATCACCGTAACTGTCACAGGCTTTGCAAATGTTATCACATACATCCATGAGGCCTTCAAAGTCTGGACTGTAATTTGTGATGTTTTACTGTATGTGAACACCAAGGTGTGCTGCAACTGAGGCAACAACTTGTTGCCTCAGTTCCACTTTGGTGTACTGTGAAGAGAGACAAGCAAACCAAAGTGTTGTGAAGAGCACTAAACTTTAGTTTACTCTGCACAACACTTTGGTTTACTCTGAAGAGAGACAGAGAAAAAACACACAACACTTTCACAACACTTTGGTTTACTCTGAAGAGAGACAGCGTTGTGTGTTGTGTTCAACAACAACTTGTTGGTTTCAACCTATCACCGTAACTGTCACAGGCTTTGCAAATTTTATCACATACATCCATGAGGCCTTCAAAGTCTGGACTGTAATTTGTGATGTTTCACTGTATGTGAGCACCAAGGTGTACTTGTTGCCTCAGTTCCACTTTGGTTTACTGTGAAGAGAGACAAGCAAACCAAAGTGTTGTGAAGAGCACTAAACTTTAGTTTACTCTGCACAACACTTTGGTTTACTCTGAAGAGAGACAGAGAAAAAACACACAACACTTTCACAACACTTTGGTTTACTCTGAAGAGAGACAGCGTTGTGTGTTGTGTTCAACAACAACTTGTTGGTTTCAACCTATCACCGTAACTGTCACAGGCTTTGCAAATTTTATCACATACATCCATGAGGCCTTCAAAGTCTGGACTGTAATTTTTGATGTTTGCTGTATTGAACACCAAGGTGTGCTGCAACTCAGTTGGTTTGCTGCAACTCTGCAACTCAGATGTGTGCTGCCAGTTGAAGCACACTTTGGTTTACTGTGAAGAGAGACAAGGTAAACCAAAGTGTGCTTCAAATGAAGCAACAAGTGTTTGGGAGTTTTCTGTTTCCTCTCTGTCTGGAAGCAGTATGTTTTCTCTCTGAATGTGTTTTCAGGTCAAATTTAGTTCAGGTCAAACTGAGTTCATGTGGAAGTTGAAGCAGTATTCTGACAAAACTGAGATCAGGTCAAACTGAGTTCATGTGGAAGTTAAACTCAGTTTGACCTGAACTGGAAAACTCACAGTTGAAGCACACCTTGGTAGTGCTGATTGAAGTTGCAGTAGTTGGATTTGGAGGCCTTCAAAGTCTGGACTGTAATTTGTGATGTTTTACTGTATGTGAACACCAAGGTGTGCTGCAACTGAGGCAACAACTTGTTGCCTCAGTTCCACTTTGGTTTACTGTGAAGAGAGACAAGCAAACCAAAGTTCTGTGAAGAGCACTAAACTTTAGTTTACTCTGCACAACACTTTGGTTTACTCTGAAGCTCTACAGAGAAAAAACACACAACACTTTCACAACACTTTGGTTTACTCTGAAGAGAGACAGAGTTGTGTGTTGTGTTCAACAACAACTTGTTGGTTTCAACCTATCACCGTAACTGTCACAGGCTTTGCAAATTTTATCACATACATCCATGAGGCCTTCAAAGTCTGGACTGTAATTTGTGATGTTTTGCTGTATTGAACACCAAGGTGTGCTGCAACTCAGTTGGTTTGCTGCAACTCTGCAACTCAGATGTGTGCTGCCAGTTGAAGCACACTTTGGTTTACTGTGAAGAGAGACAAGGTAAACCAAAGTGTGCTTCAAATGAGGCAACAAGTGTTTGGGAGTTTTCTGTTTCCTCTCTGTCTTTGATCTCCTGGATCTCAAGTTTTCCCTCGATGTCTTTCCAGCTCCAGTCTTTCCTGAAGTGATTAACCAGCTCAGAAATACAAGTATTGACAGATACTTGTGGTATGTCTGGATAGGTTGCTCTACACATTGGACATATACACAGGGTCGCAGTGTCCCAGTAATGCGTGATACAGGTTTTGCAGTAATTGTGCCCACATGGAATTGTGACTGGAGCAGTATACACGTCCAAACAGATACTGCAGAGAAAATGCTCTTTAGAAGGGATCGTGCCGCCAGAGGCCATTTTGTCAGTCTTGGTGAACTCTCACTAGAGTTTGAGAGGGAAACCCCAGAGCTGCAATGTTATGTAGGAGAAAAAACAGTTTGATTTTTATGGATGGACCGCTCCAGCTCCTCACTGACAGGGGAGGCGCCTCCACAATGTTAAATAACTTACAAAGGGAGTAGTGGGAGTCTCAGTTCTGATAACGAGCTGCGGTGGAGGAACATGAAGTGGCACAAGCTAAGGTTGGATGAATTGCTCTGCTTAGCCTCATCCAAACCCCATCACGAGTGCCACCGTCTGGGCAAGGTGTTGCCCCGCTCACTAGAAATTGAGCCACCGGTGGCAAACCATAGATATGACCTTTTAAATTACTTGCTAGGTGTGTGGTGCTCCTGGTTTTCCTGTGAATTTGAGCCACCAGGAGATTCAGAGATAAGTGGGCTCACCTACCGAATGCTTGAGATAGACACTGCTGAATCGAATGTGTGCTGGTGCTCAGTGATGGCTGCAACTTCATTGCTGGTTACCCCCAACAAGCCCCTGGGACCACGGCGTGCTAGCGATAAGCTGCACAGTCAGTTGCTGTTCTCTACTAACTGACATTTGTGGAGCAAGGCAACTCACCCAACAACAAGATGAGCAGCAGCAGAACTCTGAAACCTGTGAAAAACTATGTTGACCGAGTCAGCACGGGTTGTACCGGCCACTACACATTCAAGAGCTACAAGCTAGTACGGAACCGTGTGGGGGTCCCCGGTGGCCTGTTCTTCTTCTGTTCAGGCGAATACTACCTGCCCACGCTTCATTGTCAAACACGAGAGGAGCTTAATCATTATAAGACTGTTTCGCTCAACAGTAACACTTCTTCAATGTATAGCATGCCTATGCTCCAAATGCCACACATGTTTCCCGTTGATGTCATCAACACAGGCCACGAGAGTCTCAAGGCAGGAGACAAGTTTGTTGTGCAGGTGCCCGACTCAGAAGACGTGTTGGCACAGAGAGATGTTGTTAGGAAAAAAAGGCATGCAATTGCTTACAATGAAACAGTAAACAATGAAGTGTGGGGTGGTTTACTTGCAACCAGGAAGGTTTGGGGCGAGGGAAGCCCACTGGATGAGCTGTTGCGGGGGTGTCAGTCTAACACGGTTGACGTGACAAAATTGTTGTCGCCATTAGCCTCTGAAGCCCTGGTCAAGGGTTTGGCTCTTGTCTGTGGAGGTGGTGGATACAATAATATATCCCATCGTACCAGAGAAGCAGCCTCAGATGTGATGAAGGATCCAAGCAACTTTCAAAAGCTGTCATTGGTATTGGATGACCAACAAGTGAAAACTTTCCTGTACAATTGTAGCTCATTCCACAGCAGTGTCACCTCAGCATCGAATGGCTTTGCCTCAGGGCAAGTGCTGAAAAGTGCCACCAGGTATAATGACAGCGATATTCCCACCGGGGACCTGTTCACTGCATCAATGCTTCCTGGAAGGTTCGCCTGTTGATTTCAACTAGAACTGTCCTGCTGCTTATAAAAACATAAGACATTGTGTGTACATCATTTGCTCTCATTTCTTCTCTCTAAGGTTTTGGGGAAACAAATAAAAGTTATAGTAAATACAAAAGACCAGACTCATTGTTTTTCATTCTTGTGTTTTTTTATTAGCTTCATTACTGCATGAGAAATACAACTGCTTAGACGTTTTTATCTGGTTATGTTGATCCTGCTCTTTTGCTCTATTCTTCTCTTCGTAGTAACTGCGGGACACTCAACCCTTACAGTATCTCTGAAGAAAGTGTTTTGCATCTTTGATTCAGGCAAGGGTTCCTGCAGGTTGTACACTAACTTTCCCGATGATGCTCTTGCAGAATTGAAGGAACCAGAAGACATTGCGTCGCCATCTAAAGTTCCTTTCAGGCTGGTAGGATTTCCATATCCCTGGCCAAACCTTTTCCGCCATTTCACCAGTTCACGTTCGAGTAAGTTTTGCGGTGCATACAGGAGAGGAAGATTCTTTACCCACTCGTACTGGTCTTGGTGGAGTAAGTTCAAGGACGTTTTCATGAAAGGATACATGTTGAACAAACCAGTTTTGTCCTCCATCTCATCCGGTTCGCACAATGTTGGTATGCGAGTAGAGCCTTGCAAACCAGAGGAGAGCGTTGACCAACACAAGGAGTACCAAGAATACTGAAATGCACCCGTTTAGCTGTCCTCCACTCAGATTTATGGTATATTGGGTTCAGGACTTGGCCACGTACATTGAGCAGATCTTTAACGTTGTCCAGTAAATAAGATAAGCCGGGGAGCCGAATAGCAGAGAGGCTGTGTCCGACATTGGTGTAGCTATTGCGTGAACAGTGTTGAGCAGCAATAGCGCGAACACAAAGGTATTCCAGAAAACTGAATCCGCGCTCTGCTCGTGGTAGCTATCTTCCAATCCCCCGGGTTTGGATCGGCTTGCCGCTTCGGAAAGCCTATCAGAGAACTGCTTCTTACGCTTGCGATTTTCGGCGAGTGCCGCGAGGTCGCGGGTGTTGTCCGTGGTCAGCAGGGTTGCGTGCTGCTGGCGCCATATTTCGTCCAGCAAACTATCAAGCCGAACTCGAGCAAAGTCGATGAGTGACTTGGCGCATGCGCATAGGAAAATGATCTTGTAACCGGCCATCCAGCGGGATCCACCACAAACCGGGAAGTAAAGCAAGCACAGGCATGCCGCAAAGATGAGATACTTCCTGGATCCGTCTGGCAATGAGGGCATGTAGTCCAAGATGACGATGCTGCCTTGGCAAGACACTAGCTGATCATTTGCAGCAAGCCCACAGCATTGATCCAGGTAAAGGCAAATCCAGTAAAGCACACCAGGGCACTGCTCTCAAGTTCTCCCTCAGCTTGCAGCACAGTCAATATGTGGCTAACCATGAGGCTAGTTGAAAGCAAGGCTACGTGCTTCTGTGGCACACAAAGAAGGGGCGAGAAAGGGATCTTTCCGTCATATACTTCATCAGCTGTAACAGAGAGACTAATGGCAATCAGAAAGGCTAGGCACACAGATATGGACCAACAGGCTTCAAGAGCTCCTACGTGTTGGGCTTCCATGATCCTCCCTGTGTGCCAGAGTAGGGTTAATATGATTATTCCATTCGAAAGTGCGTCACGGAATCGAGCCAAAACACTCTTTACAGATCTCACCCACAAGCATGTCTTGTTGATCCAGCACAGGCCGGGTGGTAGATAGATTTCGTGTATGTCCATTGTCATTGTCCTCTTGCCCGTGATTGCAATAGACATCAGCTCCTGGCCAATGACCCTCCTCCGCAGCAGCCCCATGTCAAGCATACTGTGTGTTTATCAGCGTGGTAAGTCTATTGTGTATCTCTCGTGGTTGCTCAGCTTCGGTTATACAGCTCCCGGATAGAGTTGTTCATGTCTCCGGACAGATTTGAGTACTCTGTGGTCGCCAACCAGGTTGTGAGATTCTCAGCCAGTGCCTCATGGACTGTGGGTCTGTAAACGTGCCAGTTGTCCAAGGTGCAGATGTCAAACAGTCCAGAGGTATCAGTGCCCACTAGCAAGTAGTGCACAGATGCATATCCGTTGAACTTCTCCTTCAGGTCATCCTCGTTAGTTGCAAATGCCACACTGAGCTTCACCCCTGTACGAGGTCATGGTGAACCCTTCTATGGGTCTGTGCAAGACACTCCAAAACCAAGAAGAGATTTCAAAGATCAATACAACTGTCCTTCCTGTCCGTGTGTGTGTGTGGAGTCTCAACATACAAAGGTAGAGACTGAAAGGGTTTGCCTGACACATGATGAGTGTGATGTTTCAGCCCTCGAATCATCTCATTGCTCAAGGGAAGAGGACATAGAAGATCTTGATGACGAGGGTGAAGGGACACAAGGATTTGATTTTGATGTTCACACCACTGTCAGCAATGTGTGTGTAACACCAGATCATGACAGTGATATTGACGACGGGGGTGAAACAGATACAGATACAGCTGAGTGCGAACCTAGTGAGCATGAGTGAATGAGCGTGAGTATGATGTTTCAATTATGTGCTTTCTGTCTCTCTACATACTAAACCAAAGTGTTGTGTGTTTTCAATGTATAGGTCAAACTGAGTTCATGACTTTGTCATAATACCAAATAATTTTGTACCATAGTCAAATAAACTCAATTTGACCTTCACTCACACTTGCTGCCTCAGTTGAAACTCCAAATGAACTCAGTTTCACCTGAACTCAATTTGACCTGAAGACACATTTAGAAAGAGACACATTCAGAGAGAAAACACACTGCTTCCAGCCAGAGAGACAACAGAAAACTCCAAACACTTGTTGCCTCAGTTGTTTGGTTTAAAGAAAAAGCTTGTGTCTCTGTCTCCTGATATGTTGCGTTGTGATTGATTGGTCCACATACATTAACATAAACCTTGGGTATTAGTTTTTAGAGACTATATTAACTCCCCAAAAACATAAAACCTTTTGTCAACACAGGACCACTCTCAACAACAACATGCCAAGGTTGCCCAAAATGTTGTCTCTCACCTAAATTATCACCCATAAGTAACTTTGTGTCAAACAACTCTGAAAATAACCACAGCTCTTTACCTTGGACTCGGGAGCTGTACAGTGAGCATGAACTGTCCAGTTTTCGAAGCACAGGAGAATGAGACAAGGAATCTAATCAGAGTATCCTAATGCAGTTCAGTGGTTCTTCTCAACCTCCCATGAAGCTCAGCAAAGCACATTCAACGATGAAACGAGTTGTGGAGGAAACCATTGGAAAACACCACTACTTGTATAAAGGCATGATAAACAAACTGGAGCTGGATGAAAGAGGATATGACATGAGTTTCATGAGTACAGTAGCAAAGGAGCTATTCAGTGATGGCACCACAAACTGGGGTCGCATCGCCAGCCTGGTGGCCTTTGGGACAGTTGTGTGTCAGAATTTGAAGAAGGAACAGTGTGTCGGATTAGTGTGTGATGAAATCTCCACATATATTCTGAATGAAAAACGGGAATGGCTGATCAAGAACAATTCATGGGATGGTTTTGTGGATTTGTTTCGGGTACCAGACCCAGAGTCCACAGTGAGGAGAATCATGATGGCAGTTGCAGGTTGTGGCTTGATTGGGATGACACTGGCCCGGTTGATCAGGTGAATTTATTGGACCCAAAACACTGTTTGTCCTGAAACAAGTTAAATGGAACAGGAAATCAAAGATTCATTTTTTGTACTATTCTCACAAAAGAGAGGAATACAAAAACCTTTCCCACAGAAAGGGTATGTTTTGTTCTCTGTTACATTCTGACCTTTTTTATGACAGAGATGAATGAATAATAAAGACTTAAAAAAAAGGCCACACAAGAGTATTCATTGTAACCTGGTTCTTTATTGACAACAACACAACAGCAATATATACATAGTGAGCAAGGGTTTGTGAGAAAAACAATGATGAACCAGGGTGTGATCTGGTGCTTATATAACTAGCTGGCAGTTCCAGCCTGAGAGTTCCAGTCTTAGAAGGCTGACAATGAGGCCTAACACAAGGAGCAGACAGGAAGAATTCCTGTTGGCTTGTCCCTCAAGAACTTCAACTGTGGATATTTCATCCAAACTGAGCAGTACAATGCAGACACTTTGGTCATTTTCATCCAGCACCTTGTACGTTCCCTCATCCTCCCGTTTCAGGTTCCTCACGGTCAGCCATTCTCTGTCTCTGTCCTTCTGCAGATGCACAGTGTTCCTGTCCCCCCTCTTCCACAGGTCTGACCACTCACTACTGTTCTTGCATTGGAAGACCACTTTCTGCGAGCGTGGGGTGTGTAGGTCCAGCAACATGTCCTGACCTGGACTAAAATATTGCATGGTCTTGTGGGCAATAACATACAGTATGACTTCTTGAATGAAAACTCTCTTATTCTCCGCAACAATAAAGCTCTCATACAGCCCTGCATCTTGGAACTGCACTTCACTCAAGATCAGGGAACAATCACCGGCATCCAGACTCTCCTTAGGCACCTCCACACGTCCCCGAACCTCCTCCGCCTGCCATTTCATCTCCCCCTTCTGTTCAAGCACAGTATCATCAGGGGTCTGCCACATCAAGTGGCATTTTGGCAATGATGCAAACATGGACTTCCAGTTGCAGGGAAGCACAGCCTGGCTCCCAGGGGTGGAGTAGATGTATGTAGGAGTACAGAAGGACAGGGAAGAGAAGGCAACTAGACTGACAACCAAGGAAAAATGTAAATGTATGAAATACCAGTGCCATTTTTTAATGCCAAGAAATACCATTTTAAGTTGGTGAGGACAATGCAGCCTCTGAGAGCGATATTCAGTTATATATTCACCCTAAGCTTATAATAGGTAAAGGGGTGTGACATTATTTTCTCAGGTCAAACTGAGTCCATTTGAGAGTTTGAGGTATTTTGACAAAATGAGGGAATGAAAGTTCTGTGTTTTGTGGTCCACATAATAAACTAGCACATATACCGATTGGGGTTTCATGTTCTTTTTATTATTTGTTTTTTTTTAAACATGACATTACACATAAAACAGAGACAAGACATGGCAATCTCAGATAATAATATTCTGCATTTCTGGTACACCAGCAGTGATAGGGCCAAGATCCTCTTCTTTGTTCACTCTCTTGCCATAGTAATCGTTCTCATAGAACTGCTCTGAGTCACTCCAGCATAAGTCCTCTGTCTCTGAATTCTCCTTCAGCACATAGTTTTCCTGACGATCAATGTTTTTTTTCTCTCTTACCTCACCCTTGTCCTTGTGAGCTTTATAGTTGCAAACATTGTCTTTCACTTTCTTGTTCTTGTGCACTTTCTTAGACTGTTTGCTGCTTTTGTTTTTTCGGGCTTTGTGTGGAATATTGTTCTCATTGTACGCCTTGTCCTTCTGCACCATCTCCTTTTGTACCTTCTTCTCCTTGTGCTCTTTTTGCACGTTGTAGTTGCACTGAAGCTTGATTGCGGTTGCCAATCTGGGCTTCTTTGCTACTGGCCCATCATCCCAATGTTCTTGCAACTCCGCAAAAGATCTTTTAGTGGCTTTAATGCGGTGCTCTTTGTGTACCTTGCGAACCTCTGCATTGGACTCCTTCTTGATGTTTACGGCAGCTAAGCTGGCATACTCAACAGCCTCTGTTTTATCCCAACTCACTAGGGTGTTTAGTGAGTCGCAGACATTGTTGTAGCTCTCTTCAAGTGCATAGGTCAGCATGTCTTTATCTTTGTTGCATTTGTTTAATTCCAAGTACTTTTCCATATGCATCTGGTTCCCCCGTGTCCATTCTAAGAGTATGTTTGTGTTCTTCTTTGCGAGGATGTTTTCTTGCATACCCAGGAGAGTGCAGACTGCGTTTCTTTTTTCCTTATCACTGTAGATCCAACGGGGCTCCATCAGAAGGTGGAATAGGTCCTTGATCCAGCTGAGTCTAGATAGGTCACCGGAGTTAGAGCGGGCGCTAAGAGGTGGTGGGAACGGTTGTCCCATAATTTCTTGATTCTTGTCTTCATTGTTTGTGTTTTCCCATTCTTTGTGTGCTTCTTCATTGTGTGTGTACCCCCGTCTAGTTTCTTCACACTTGTTGATGCTGTTCTGGTCCTCTTTGAGCATAACCATAAGCACCTTTGCATACTCCTCAAAGTTTTCTTTCTTTCCCAGCCTACTGCTCACATCATCTTTTCCATTGTCCTCTCTCTCATTTTTGCTTGTCTTGCCCCATGCTGACCTTTTGCTCATATTCGTCCACATGTTTTTGACTCTGAGCGCATTTGTTTGAGTCCTGACATCTGGTTCGAACAGTTTGGCCCACTGCTCCAACACAGGTTCTTGATTTTCATCCTCAGGGCATATCATGGCTCTGCTGTACCCAATAGCAGCTTCATTTAACTTTGTCCAGTTCTCACCCATGCGTTTTTTCAGCATCTGCTTGTATCTCATAAGAAGAAAAAGAAAATAACGAATATCACTGCACCAACGCATATATGTTCTTGCCTCTCGAGTTGAGCCAAACAGGAGCTCGGCAACAGCAAAGGGCGTGGGAAACTCGTAATTGAGCAGCTTGATTCCAAGTGTCACTTTCTCGTTACGCACAGGATCTGAAATCTCGCAGTTGATGTGGTTGGGCATTGAAAGTCCCGTTAAGGTGCCAGACTTTACCCGCAAGGCAAATTTTTTGAGAGCTTTTGCATATACTGTATCGTACGTTCCAGGGTGTGTAATAAAGTTGGTGATTGTAGTGAGTTCCTGCAATGTATCCATGTGGCAACTCTGAAACTGCCCTTTGCCATTTACCTCAGTGAGCTCCACTGCTCTGAGGAACCTGGACGTGGTAGAGGCATAAATGGTCATTTGCTTTGCTGCTTGCACTGTGTTGATGATTGGCACCACATATTTCTTAGATCGCAATACGCGCTTCAATTGTACGCCTTCGCTAACTTGCTCTGCATGTTGGTTCACAAACTTGGTACTCCGTAGCCCGTTAGGCAACTCACTCGCTTTCCACCATGGCTTATTTGAGTCATTATACCCGCAAAATCTGTCATCCAGGCAGAGCATTGGCTTCAGGTTAGCCTCACTATGAGCAGGATCTTGCCCAAAGAGCCCTTTCATTTTGACTTGGGCAAATGAGGGCGTCAGGGCCTCATCATGTGTAGGCACCTCAAGAGACAGGTCCCAGAACTCAAACAAGTGGCCCACCATGGCCCTGAGGCGTTCAAGTGTCTCCGTGTTGGGCAGCGCCAGCACCTCCTGGACAAAGAATGACAACTTATTGCCAAATGTGCCCAGGCACACAAAATACGTGCCAAGCCTGGAGACCGTCTTGTCAACGAAGCACAGATTCTCCATCTCCTTGTAGTATGTCACCACAGGTATGACATACTTTGTGTCAGTTCTCAGCTTCTTTGTTGGCAGATAGAAAAGGGCGTAGTTCTGCTCTGCCAGGAGCTTGTGCTTTACACCAGCAAGGTCAACGTGCCTTGCCTTAGAAAAGCACTCGAGTCTGGTGCTGTTTTCTATCTCGACCAGGTCCATCAGTGCCGCCACCAGCTCGGGTGTCTCACTTTTTCCTTGCTCTCTTGTGATTTTCTGCTGTACATCCTTCAACACATCGTTTTTTAGCAACTTAACCATGTTGCTGTCCTTCATCCTCATGTGCATTTTGTAGTGAGACTTCAGGTACTGGTCACGTTTTTTCTTGAAAAGTGTTTTGATATGTTTGTACATCCACTTGTTGCAAACTTCACTAGCAAAGGATGGCTGTTGGTTTCCGTCACGAAGGTTACTGTACCAAGGTGGGATCTTAGACAAGACAACCATGAGCCCTCTACTCTCCGCTCCTGAGCGTGCAGAAGTCAATTCCATCTCTGAGTCAGTATCCATCTATATAATTGGGATAGGGATGTTGAAGTCTGTATGTTTTTTTTGTATTGCCTGGAGAATAGCATAAATGCTCTCTCTGCTGCTGGTGAGAAAACTGATTTGGGAATACTTGTGCTAATACTTTTTAATTCAGAGACCAGCATTAACTATATATATACTGGGCGGAGCATGTGAGCTCTTATTTCTCTCTCTTACAACTGCATTAGCTTACAGTTGTGCCTAAAATGTCCCCTAGAGATACTGCTGGTGTGCAGCTCTTTGCATTGATATGCAGCCTGTTATCACACGCTATGATGGGAAACCAAATGGACTGGATCGACCCTTATGATATGCTCCGCTACGATGCCAGCACCAAAAGCATGAGAATGGAAACGGAGCCATCACATTCTGTTGGGACAAAAGTAAGAGATTACTTCCAGGATCACATAGACGTTGATCCAAAAGTTTGTTACCAGAAATTGGAAGAATTTCAGAGAGAACTCGATATTGATAAAAACACGATTGCATGCACCGTACAACCGCAAACATGCGCGCCAGTCTTGAAGCGCTTTCTCACGAGGTTAGTGTAAGAAATAGACAGAGTACACGTGCCCAGTGGCTCCAAGCACATCTCTTGTGATGCCAAAGTGAACCTCTCGCCTCAAGCACTGTCAGTGATTCGAAAACTTGTTATGGGTGAGGATAACTGGATGCCAGGGGCTCCACATAACTACAAACCCTGGAAGTGGTACTTTGAGAACAACTTTGGCATGGAGATCAAGTCGGTCACAAGGGTCTCTGCGTTTGTCATGGTTATTGTAGTCATCATTTGCTCAGAGCTATGGTCAGTGGTGTCATTGTTTGTTCAGTGGAAGAGATTTCTTTCTATTTGCTTCTCACTCAGTGTTGTCTGGAACTGGTTCTACCTGTACAATGTTTATGTTGCTGAGCAACAAAGTAAAATTGTTCAAATGGACAACATGAACTCTAGATGCACCGGGATGATGAAATCTGAAGGAGTGGTTCAGAACTACATGGAGTCTCCATGATGACCCATGTAAGAGCTACTATGAAGTTCTCAGAGCAAAACCAATCTTAATGGTGCCACCAACCAAGGCCATATCGCTCACCATCACTAACCTCTTCACAGAACCTCTGAAACACTTCGGCAAGGGAATTAGTGAGTTTGCCAAGGCTCTACTCAAGGATCTACCCATGACCCTGCAGATTCCTGTACTCCTTTGTGTTGTACTCTCCTTGCTTTTGATGATGTACTGTGGAGTTCACGCGACCTTCCGGCATGTCATTCTTATGCAACTTAGACAAAATCACAGGGAACCCACTAGCCAGAGTGTGGAACAATCCCCGCTGCTCAGGGAGCCTGGGGAAGATAGCTTTAAACTCTTGGCTGAGCCTAAGCGTATGTTAAAAACCCGCAAAAAACATAGCAGATTGTTAAAGGTGTATGTTCACAAGATAAGGTGCAAAAGAGTAAAATCTGCAACATTATCACTGGTGGTGCAGCAAGAAAAAGAGACATTGCAAGGCAAGGTGTGAAGGAAACAAATATTGTAATCGTCACAATGAACAGGTCCTAACTCTATCTTATCAATAAACAATAGTAAACCATCTTTGGTGTTCTGTTTCTTTACATTGGATACATTGTTTTTGATGACTCTGTTTTGTTAGCTTTATGAATAAAGAACATGATCTAACATTTAGTCCCAACACCTGTTTGTCAGAAAAACCTCAAACTGTCAAATAAACTCAGTTTAACATGAAGACACAGGAAAACACACCACCAAGACAAACAGAAGCTTCAAGATGCCATTCGCTAATTCCTGCAAAGCACACGATGCGTTCTCCCACCGATGCGTTCTCCCACCGGTGAACAAGGGCTGTTCCACAGAAGCAGAAATGAACACAGCCTGAGATAACTTTTTTTTAAAACTTTTTATTATTTTATTATTGCACAGATCATGTTCAATAAAAAAAAGGCCCCCATAAAATAGATTATTGTGTTGCTTTATTTTGGTTTATTTAAGTTTCATTCTAACATATTACATAGTGTAAGACAAACAGAAGCTTCAAGTTGCTTTTTTGATTGATTGATTGGAATTTTTATTAGGCAAAATAATGTAAAACAACACAGTTACATTTATAATGCTTTTGTCTAAAAGGTCCGGCCAAAAAAGTCCTTGCGAACTTGTTTCCGTTGGGGTCCTTGAGTTAATTTCATAGACATATATAGTAGCAACCAAACAGTTCAAAAATCAACATGAAAATACAGATAATACAGAAAAAATACCACCATGTACAAAAAAAAGCAATTAAAAAATATATGTACAAAAAAAGGGGGGGGGGAGCATGGAAAAATAAAAATTACATACAAAAAAAGCATAAGGAAATACAAAATATGTACAAAAAAGAGGAGGGGGGGGTCGTCTGTCTACAGGGAAACTGGTACTAGCTCCTCTTTCGGCCTCCAGAAAGATGGGTTTTTAGGGCTGTTTTGAATGAGCCCAGCGAACTGCATTTGCCACAGGACTTGTACCGTCTTCCCCAATTCCCATCTTCATAACATCATGTATGTTTTCTCTCCATCTCTGCTTAAATATTGTCTGAACATAAAATATGATACGTTGCATGCTGGCAACGACATGGCGGCTCTCGGTTTCTTTTCTTTTTTCTGCCCCAGCAAACTTAGAGGAGATTTTCTTATGTGCCTTATCGCCTTTCAGGGTGAACTGTACCTCAGCCATCTTAAAGTACTTTGATCTCGCAGAAGGCAAGCAGTCCTTGCGGACCTTGCAGAGAAGAGAGGCAGAGGCAGAGGCAGCTTTTTCAAAGGAAGGCAAGCAGTCTTTGAGAGCAGATGTGAAATTCACACAGGCAGCTTTTGCAGCGGACACCAGCTTGCAGTATTCAGGGAACATCCTCGGATTGTGGGACAAGTAGAAAAGGAATATTTTCATTGAAGAGACTTTGGAGGTGTTAGTGATTCGTGTTGGGTAACTTTGGAAAATATCCATAACACATTCACATGAAACCTCAGGTTGCTCCTCCTCTTTGTCCCAGCTTGAGAAGTGTTCCAAGAATTGGTCCAGCATGTAAAACTGCACACACTTGATATCAAGCAATACACGTTTTGCTTCGTCCTGGGCCATTGAGTCCTTTTTGGTTAGCCCACAAGTCCAGGTCTCCTCTTTTTCCCTTAACTCTTTGTCCACGGACACTGTGAACTTAACAGAACATGGAGAATGCCTTGATATGAAATCATCACAGCTAGTCTTTACGGCAGACATCAGCCTTTGGTATTCGGGTAATACGCCCCGTTTATTAGAAAGGTAGAACATGAACCAGTTCCACTCTGGTATAGCGTATAGACAACTATTATCTATTCTCACTGGTGTCCTTGCATCATCGCTACTGATTTTGCAATGGAACTTCAGCAAAGACTGAGGGAGCCTTTGTCCAAGTTCAATTTTCCTTTTAACTGTAGATTTCAGCAGTTCATATGTTGAGTGTGAACGTAGCATCTTCAGAATCGGCTGAGAAACAACCGTTTTTAACTCTTCCATGACTGAGTAAGAATGCTGGTCAGGTTTGAAGAAAGTGCTTTTATGAGGAAGCAATGACAATTGCAGTGAGGGTTGTTGGGAGGGAGTCCCGTAGCACAAGTATGTATGTTGTTCATGGACTGCAGCTCAGCTTTCGGAAGACTCCTGCTGACTTGAAGCAATACAGTCCCAATGGCCAATCATCCAGTCAATGCTAAAATATAAATCATCGCCCTCGTAATCATAATAACAATAATATTTGTCCTCAGCAGTGCGCAACTCCCGCTCCTCGTCCTCAGCATACAAGGTGTGGCTAGGCTTCTTCTGTAGGTGATGTATGTAATTAAAATACTCCTTGTCCGTGATGATTAGTTTGTTCTCATTATCCTCCTCACCTAGCCTGGTTTTATACCATAGACCCATAGGCCCACTCTCTGAGTATACTGCCTCTTGGACCTAGGACTTCTCCGGTACAAAATGCATTGTCCAATGAGAGGTGGAGGTGGGCATGGGGTGGTTTAGGGAATTTCTAATCCCCTCCCCCTTGTAATCCCTGACACTGGAGCCAATGTCAGATTGAAGCTCCACCCAGCTTCAGTCTAAAAAAAAAAAAAGATCTAGAGAGAGTTCACCAAGACAGACAAAATGGCCTTTGCCCTTGTAAAAAGCAGTTGCTGCTGCAGACCTCACCAAGAAACACACAGAGCTTCTTTGAAAAATGTCCTCTCTCAGCATGAAAGAGGCTAACACAGAGCCATCAAAACAAACAGTAGAAAGGAAGAGAAGAAGAAAAAAAGAAAAAGAAAAAAAAGAGTTAGAGACACTTGCAAACTCTTACATGGAGCATACATACAGCGAAGATGATAAATTCCTCATAGGGGAAAGTAATGGAACTAAGGTCTTCTTTGGGTTAAAAGATGATGGAACTGCAATTGCAATGAAGAGAATGTCTCTAATAGACTTTAATGTGCTGGCGAAAGAGATAGACCTTTTAAAGCTTAAAGAGCTGGATGATCCTTCCATTGTAAGATATCTGGCCTTTCTAGAGGCTCAGGACTTTGGATACATTGTTCTTCAGTTATGTGATCACTCACTGGAAGATTACATCAAGTTCCTACATCAAGGAATCCCACATCCAAGAATTGTGTTTCCTGAAGACCATCTTCCTGAAAAGGCAGTTGCACAACAAGTTCTCACTGGCTTAAAGATGCTCCACCATCAGAATCCTCCAATCCTCCACGGCAATATCAAACCCGAGAATGTATTGTTTGGTAAGCTACAGAAGAAAAAAATAAAACAAGCTCCTAATGCACACATAATTTGAGAGTTTTCTGACAAGTTCAAGTCAACTGAGTTCTTTTGAGAGAACGCATCAGTTTGACCTGACCATTTTTTATTTATCTATCCATTTTACCCTGCAGATGGTACAAGGAAGGCCAGATTGGCAGATTTTGGAATATGCAAACCAGACAACAAAGGACAAACAGAACATAAAGCCCGTACCGGAGGAGCGAGACCATCATGCTGGATGGCGAAAGAGACCCTCATCTTGATGTCTTTTGATAAGGATGTACTTTCTGTATTTACAGATAGTGCTGGTACAAGAAGTGCTGACATACAGGTTTGTTCTTATTCAGCATGCAAATAATTGTATCAATGAAAGCAACACATACTACAACTAAATGTTCATGTTCATTCTACAGGTGGCTGGGATGTTGTTATATTACCTCCTGTCTGGAGGACACCATCCATTTGGCAAAGGCCCTCAGTGTATATACAACATTCTGGATGCTAAGTACAACCTGGACCGTGTTCAAGATGTGCATGCCAAGGATCTCATCAAGAGGATGATCAATGAAGACCCAAAGAAAAGACCTAAAGTGGAGGGGTGCTTGGATCATCCCTACTTCTGTGTAAAATGAAAAGTATGACAAACGAGAAAACAGCTCTGAACATTCTTGTTTCACACTGCCATGTCTCATAAATCCTGTACACCTCAGGAAGAGTATATAACAATAATAATAATAATAATAATAATAATAATAATAATAATAATAATACAAATAAAGAAATTACAAATTTCATGTGGGTATGTACTTTCTTCATTGTTATGTGACACAGAACTTCGCCACACCACAAAGGGGTGCATTGGACAAGAGATACATTAACAAGGGCAGAATTTCAGAACAGAAAGCTCATTGAAAAACAGTAACAGAAACAATGGCAGTCACAAGTGCACATTACCAAGCAGGTTTTGACCAAAACAAAGTGACTTGTTTTACAGTGGTCACAGGAGAGCTTCAGGCAAGTGAGTTTGTGCAGCGCCTCCACATGATGCAGGAGCATGCATCGCTTGTATGTACCTATGTGGTAGTGGACAGTATCGCGTTGTGCATCCTTAAGGATAAAAAAATAAAGGCAGCAAAGGATCCCACTCATTTATTAGAAAGACACAGAGATCGCTTCAATATTATACCTGACAGCGACATCTTCTACATGCTGACTAAAGGTAACGAGGCCTTCGAGGATGGGATCGAGGTATACGAGAAGCTGGCCATGGAATACAATAACTTTAAACTGCAGAGGATGCATGACACTGCATCTCTTTTGCTGACCTTTGCAGTCTTTGCAGCCTACCGTAAAATGTCTGAACACCTATTGTACTTCAACTTCAACCTAGACATAGACTTGGCCTCGGTGACCAAGGAAACACTTTTGGAGATGAAATGCGGCCACAGCTTCAAGGCCGCAATGATCTTAGGACAAGATCAGCGCTCTGCCCGAGTTCAGGTCAAACTGAGTTCATGTGGAAGTTGAAGCAGTATTCTGACAAAACTGAGATCAGGTCAAACTGAGTTCATGTGGAAGTTAAACTCTGTTTGACCTGAACTGGAAAACTCACAGTTGAAGCACACCTTGGTAGTGCTGATTGAAGTTGCAGAAGTTGAATTTGGAGGCCTTCAAAGTCTGGACTGTAATTTGTGATGTTTTACTGTATGTGAACACCAAGGTGTGCTGCAACTGAGGCAACAACTTGTTGCCTCAGTTCCACTTTGGTTTACTGTGAAGAGAGACAAGCAAACCAAAGTGTTGTGAAGAGCACTAAACTTTAGTTTACTCTGCACAACACTTTGGTTTACTCTGAAGAGAGACAGAGAAAAAACACACAACACTTTCACAACACTTTGGTTTACTCTGAAGAGAGACAGAGTTGTGTGTTGTGTTCAACAACAACTTGTTGGTTTCAACCTATCACCGTAACTGTCACAGGCTTTGCAAATTTTAACACATACATCCATGAGGCCTTCAAAGTCTGGACTGTAATTTGTGATGTTTTACTGTATGTGAACACCAAGGTGTGCTGCAACTGAGGCAACAACTTGTTGCCTCAGTTCCACTTTGGTTTACTGTGAAGAGAGACAAGCAAACCAAAGTGTTGTGAACAGCACTAAACTTTAGTTTACTCTGCACAACACTTTGGTTTACTCTGAAGAGAGACAGAGAAAAAACACACAACACTTTCACAACACTTTGGTTTACTCTGAAGAGAGACAGCGTTGTGTGTTGTGTTCAACAACAACTTGTTGGTTTCAACCTGTCACAGGCTTTGCAAATTTTATCACATACATCCATGAGGCCTTCAAAGTCTGGACTGTAATTTGTGATGTTTTGCTGTATTGAACACCAAGGTGTGCTGCAACTCAGTTGGTTTGCTGCAACTCTGCAACTCAGATGTGTGCTGCCAGTTGAAGCACACTTTGGTTTACTGTGAAGAGAGACAAGGTAAACCAAAGTGTGCTTCAAATGAGGCAACAAGTGTTTGGGAGTTTTCTGTTTCCTCTCTGTCTGGAAGCAGTATGTTTTCTCTCTGAATGTGTTTTCAGGTCAAATTGAGTTCATGTGGAAGTTGAAGCAGTATTCTGACAAAACTGAGATCAGGTCAAACTGAGTTCATGTGGAAGTTAAACTCTGTTTGACCTGAACTGGAAAACTCACAGTTGAAGCACACCTTGGTAGTGCTGATTGAAGTTGCAGAAGTTGGATTTGGAGGCCTTCAAAGTCTGGACTGTAATTTGTGATGTTTTACTGTATGTGAACACCAAGGTGTGCTGCAACTGAGGCAACAACTTGTTGCCTCAGTTCCACTTTGGTTTACTGTGAAGAGAGACAAGCAAACCAAAGTGTTGTGAAGAGCACTAAACTTTAGTTTACTCTGCACAACACTTTGGTTTACTCTGAAGAGAGACAGAGAAAAAACACACAACACTTTCACAACACTTTGGTTTACTCTGAAGAGAGACAGAGTTGTGTGTTGTGTTCAACAACAACTTGTTGGTTTCAACCTATCACCGTAACTGTCACAGGCTTTGCAAATTTTAACACATACATCCATGAGGCCTTCAAAGTCTGGACTGTAATTTGTGATGTTTTACTGTATGTGAACACCAAGGTGTGCTGCAACTGAGGCAACAACTTGTTGCCTCAGTTCCACTTTGGTTTACTGTGAAGAGAGACAAGCAAACCAAAGTGTTGTGAACAGCACTAAACTTTAGTTTACTCTGCACAACACTTTGGTTTACTCTGAAGAGAGACAGAGAAAAAACACACAACACTTTCACAACACTTTGGTTTACTCTGAAGAGAGACAGCGTTGTGTGTTGTGTTCAACAACAACTTGTTGGTTTCAACCTGTCACAGGCTTTGCAAATTTTATCACATACATCCATGAGGCCTTCAAAGTCTGGACTGTAATTTGTGATGTTTTGCTGTATTGAACACCAAGGTGTGCTGCAACTCAGTTGGTTTGCTGCAACTCTGCAACTCAGATGTGTGCTGCCAGTTGAAGCACACTTTGGTTTACTGTGAAGAGAGACAAGGTAAACCAAAGTGTGCTTCAAATGAGGCAACAAGTGTTTGGGAGTTTTCTGTTTCCTCTCTGTCTGGAAGCAGTATGTTTTCTCTCTGAATGTGTTTTCAGGTCAAATTGAGTTCATGTGGAAGTTGAAGCAGTATTCTGACAAAACTGAGATCAGGTCAAACTGAGTTCATGTGGAAGTTAAACTCTGTTTGACCTGAACTGGAAAACTCACAGTTGAAGCACACCTTGGTAGTGCTGATTGAAGTTGCAGAAGTTGGATTTGGAGGCCTTCAAAGTCTGGACTGTAATTTGTGATGTTTTACTGTATGTGAACACCAAGGTGTGCTGCAACTGAGGCAACAACTTGTTGCCTCAGTTCCACTTTGGTTTACTGTGAAGAGAGACAAGCAAACCAAAGTGTTGTGAAGAGCACTAAACTTTAGTTTACTCTGCACAACACTTTGGTTTACTCTGAAGAGAGACAGAGAAAAAACACACAACACTTTCACAAAACTTTGGTTTACTCTGAAGAGAGACAGAGTTGTGTGTTGTGTTCAACAACAACTTGTTGGTTTCAACCTATCACCGTAACTGTCACAGGCTTTGCAAATTTTAACACATACATCCATGAGGCCTTCAAAGTCTGGACTGTAATTTGTGATGTTTTCCTGTATGTGAACACCAAGGTGTGCTGCAACTGAAGCAACAACTTGTTGCCTCAGTTCCACTTTGGTTTACTGTGAAGAGAGACAAGCAAACCAAAGTGTTGTGAAGAGCACTAAACTTTAGTTTACTCTGCACAACACTTTGGTTTACTCTGAAGAGAGACAGAGAAAAAACACAACACTTTCACAACACTTTGGTTTACTCTGAAGAGAGACAGAGTTGTGTGTTGTGTTCAACAACAACTTGTTGGTTTCAACCTATCACCGTAACTGTCACAGGCTTTGCAAATTTTAACACATACATCCATGAGGCCTTCAAAGTCTGGACTGTAATTTGTGATGTTTTACTGTATGTGAACACCAAGGTGTGCTGCAACTGAGGCAACAACTTGTTGCCTCAGTTCCACTTTGGTTTACTGTGAAGAGAGACAAGCAAACCAAAGTGTTGTGAAGAGCACTAAACTTTAGTTTACTCTGCACAACACTTTGGTTTACTCTGAAGAGAGACAGAGAAAAAACACACAACACTTTCACAACACTTTGGTTTACTCTGAAGAGAGACAGAGTTGTGTGTTGTGTTCAACAACAACTTGTTGGTTTCAACCTATCACCGTAACTGTCACAGGCTTTGCAAATTTTAACACATACATCCATGAGGCCTTCAAAGTCTGGACTGTAATTTGTGATGTTTTACTGTATGTGAACACCAAGGTGTGCTGCGAGGCAACAACTTGTTGCCTCAGTTCCACTTTGGTTTACTGTGAAGAGAGACAAGCAAACCAAAGTGTTGTGAAGAGCACTAAACTTTAGTTTACTCTGCACAACACTTTGGTTTACTCTGAAGAGAGACAGAGAAAAAACACACAACACTTTCACAACACTTTGGTTTACTCTGAAGAGAGACAGAGTTGTGTGTTGTGTTCAACAACAACTTGTTGGTTTCAACCTATCACCGTAACTGTCACAGGCTTTGCAAATTTTAACACATACATCCATGAGGCCTTCAAAGTCTGGACTGTAATTTGTGATGTTTTACTGTATGTGAACACCAAGGTGTGCTGCAACTGAGGCAACAACTTGTTGCCTCAGTTCCACTTTGGTTTACTGTGAAGAGAGACAAGCAAACCAAAGTGTTGTGAAGAGCACTAAACTTTAGTTTACTCTGCACAACACTTTGGTTTACTCTGAAGAGAGACAGAGAAAAAACACACAACACTTTCACAACACTTTGGTTTACTCTGAAGAGAGACAGCGTTGTGTGTTGTGTTCAACAACAACTTGTTGGTTTCAACCTATCACCGTAACTGTCACAGGCTTTGCAAATTTTAACACATACATCCATGAGGCCTTCAAAGTCTGGACTGTAATTTGTGATGTTTTACTGTATGTGAACACCAAGGTGTGCTGCGAGGCAACAACTTGTTGCCTCAGTTCCACTTTGGTTTACTGTGAAGAGAGACAAGCAAACCAAAGTGTTGTGAAGAGCACTAAACTTTAGTTTACTCTGCACAACACTTTGGTTTACTCTGAAGAGAGACAGAGAAAAAACACACAACACTTTCACAACACTTTGGTTTACTCTGAAGAGAGACAGAGTTGTGTGTTGTGTTCAACAACAACTTGTTGGTTTCAACCTATCACCGTAACTGTCACAGGCTTTGCAAATTTTATCACATACATCCATGAGGCCTTCAAAGTCTGGACTGTAATTTGTGATGTTTTACTGTATGTGAACACCAAGGTGTGCTGCAACTGAGGCAACAACTTGTTGCCTCAGTTCCACTTTGGTTTACTGTGAAGAGAGACAAGCAAACCAAAGTGTTGTGAAGAGCACTAAACTTTAGTTTACTCTGCACAACACTTTGGTTTACTCTGAAGAGAGACAGAGAAAAAACACACAACACTTTCACAACACTTTGGTTTACTCTGAAGAGAGACAGAGTTGTGTGTTGTGTTCAACAACAACTTGTTGGTTTCAACCTATCACCGTAACTGTCACAGGCTTTGCAAATTTTAACATACATCCATGAGGCCTTCAAAGTCTGGACTGTAATTTGTGATGTTTTACTGTATGTGAACACCAAGGTGTGCTGCAACTGAGGCAACAACTTGTTGCCTCAGTTCCACTTTGGTTTACTGTGAAGAGAGACAAGCAAACCAAAGTGTTGTGAAAAGCACTAAACTTTAGTTTACTCTGCACAACACTTTGGTTTACTCTGAAGAGAGACAGAGAAAAAACACACAACACTTTCACAAAACTTTGGTTTACTCTGAAGAGAGACAGAGTTGTGTGTTGTGTTCAACAACAACTTGTTGGTTTCAACCTATCACCGTAACTGTCACAGGCTTTGCAAATTTTAACACATACATCCATGAGGCCTTCAAAGTCTGGACTGTAATTTGTGATGTTTTACTGTATGTGAACACAAAGGTGTGCTGCAACTGAGGCAACAACTTAGTTCCACTTTGGTTTACTGTGAAGAGAGACAAGCAAACCAAAGTGTTGTGAACAGCACTAAACTTTAGTTTACTCTGCACAACACTTTGGTTTACTCTGAAGAGAGACAGAGAAAAAACACACAACACTTTCACAACACTTTGGTTTACTCTGAAGAGAGACAGAGTTGTGTGTTGTGTTCAACAACAACTTGTTGGTTTCAACCTATCACCGTAACTGTCACAGGCTTTGCAAATTTTAACACATACATCCATGAGGCCTTCAAAGTCTGGACTGTAATTTGTGATGTTTTACTGTATGTGAACACCAAGGTGTGCTGCAACTGAGGCAACAACTTGTTGCCTCAGTTCCACTTTGGTTTACTGTGAAGAGAGACAAGCAAACCAAAGTGTTGTGAACAGCACTAAACTTTAGTTTACTCTGCACAACACTTTGGTTTACTCTGAAGAGAGACAGAGAAAAAACACACAACACTTTCACAACACTTTGGTTTACTCTGAAGAGAGACAGAGTTGTGTGTTGTGTTCAACAACAACTTGTTGGTTTCAACCTATCACCGTAACTGTCACAGGCTTTGCAAATTTTAACACATACATCCATGAGGCCTTCAAAGTCTGGACTGTAATTTGTGATGTTTTACTGTATGTGAACACCAAGGTGTGCTGCAACTGAGGCAACAACTTGTTACCTCAGTTCCACTTTGGTTTACTGTGAAGAGAGACAAGCAAACCAAAGTGTTGTGAAGAGCACTAAACTTTAGTTTACTCTGCACAACACTTTGGTTTACTCTGAAGAGAGACAGAGAAAAAACACACAACACTTTCACAACACTTTGGTTTACTCTGAAGAGAGACAGAGTTGTGTGTTGTGTTCAACAACAACTTGTTGGTTTCAACCTATCACCGTAACTGTCACAGGCTTTGCAAATTTTAACACATACATCCATGAGGCCTTCAAAGTCTGGACTGTAATTTGTGATGTTTTACTGTATGTGAACACCAAGGTGTGCTGCAACTGAGGCAACAACTTGTTGCCTCAGTTCCACTTTGGTTTACTGTGAAGAGAGACAAGCAAACCAAAGTGTTGTGAACAGCACTAAACTTTAGTTTACTCTGCACAACACTTTGGTTTACTCTGAAGAGAGACAGAGAAAAAACACACAACACTTTCACAACACTTTGGTTTACTCTGAAGAGAGACAGCGTTGTGTGTTGTGTTCAACAACAACTTGTTGGTTTCAACCTGTCACAGGCTTTGCAAATTTTATCACATACATCCATGAGGCCTTCAAAGTCTGGACTGTAATTTGTGATGTTTTGCTGTATTGAACACCAAGGTGTGCTGCAACTCAGTTGGTTTGCTGCAACTCTGCAACTCAGATGTGTGCTGCCAGTTGAAGCACACTTTGGTTTACTGTGAAGAGAGACAAGGTAAACCAAAGTGTGCTTCAAATGAGGCAACAAGTGTTTGGGAGTTTTCTGTTTCCTCTCTGTCTGGAAGCAGTATGTTTTCTCTCTGAATGTGTTTTCAGGTCAAATTGAGTTCATGTGGAAGTTGAAGCAGTATTCTGACAAAACTGAGATCAGGTCAAACTGAGTTCATGTGGAAGTTAAACTCTGTTTGACCTGAACTGGAAAACTCACAGTTGAAGCACACCTTGGTAGTGCTGATTGAAGTTGCAGAAGTTGGATTTGGAGGCCTTCAAAGTCTGGACTGTAATTTGTGATGTTTTACTGTATGTGAACACCAAGGTGTGCTGCAACTGAGGCAACAACTTGTTGCCTCAGTTCCACTTTGGTTTACTGTGAAGAGAGACAAGCAAACCAAAGTGTTGTGAAGAGCACTAAACTTTAGTTTACTCTGCACAACACTTTGGTTTACTCTGAAGAGAGACAGAGAAAAAACACACAACACTTTCACAACACTTTGGTTTACTCTGAAGAGAGACAGAGTTGTGTGTTGTGTTCAACAACAACTTGTTGGTTTCAACCTATCACCGTAACTGTCACAGGCTTTGCAAATTTTAACACATACATCCATGAGGCCTTCAAAGTCTGGACTGTAATTTGTGATGTTTTACTGTATGTGAACACCAAGGTGTGCTGCAACTGAGGCAACAACTTGTTGCCTCAGTTCCACTTTGGTTTACTGTGAAGAGAGACAAGCAAACCAAAGTGTTGTGAACAGCACTAAACTTTAGTTTACTCTGCACAACACTTTGGTTTACTCTGAAGAGAGACAGAGAAAAAACACACAACACTTTCACAACACTTTGGTTTACTCTGAAGAGAGACAGCGTTGTGTGTTGTGTTCAACAACAACTTGTTGGTTTCAACCTGTCACAGGCTTTGCAAATTTTATCACATACATCCATGAGGCCTTCAAAGTCTGGACTGTAATTTGTGATGTTTTGCTGTATTGAACACCAAGGTGTGCTGCAACTCAGTTGGTTTGCTGCAACTCTGCAACTCAGATGTGTGCTGCCAGTTGAAGCACACTTTGGTTTACTGTGAAGAGAGACAAGGTAAACCAAAGTGTGCTTCAAATGAGGCAACAAGTGTTTGGGAGTTTTCTGTTTCCTCTCTGTCTGGAAGCAGTATGTTTTCTCTCTGAATGTGTTTTCAGGTCAAATTGAGTTCATGTGGAAGTTGAAGCAGTATTCTGACAAAACTGAGATCAGGTCAAACTGAGTTCATGTGGAAGTTAAACTCTGTTTGACCTGAACTGGAAAACTCACAGTTGAAGCACACCTTGGTAGTGCTGATTGAAGTTGCAGAAGTTGGATTTGGAGGCCTTCAAAGTCTGGACTGTAATTTGTGATGTTTTACTGTATGTGAACACCAAGGTGTGCTGCAACTGAGGCAACAACTTGTTGCCTCAGTTCCACTTTGGTTTACTGTGAAGAGAGACAAGCAAACCAAAGTGTTGTGAAGAGCACTAAACTTTAGTTTACTCTGCACAACACTTTGGTTTACTCTGAAGAGAGACAGAGAAAAAACACACAACACTTTCACAAAACTTTGGTTTACTCTGAAGAGAGACAGAGTTGTGTGTTGTGTTCAACAACAACTTGTTGGTTTCAACCTATCACCGTAACTGTCACAGGCTTTGCAAATTTTAACACATACATCCATGAGGCCTTCAAAGTCTGGACTGTAATTTGTGATGTTTTACTGTATGTGAACACCAAGGTGTGCTGCAACTGAGGCAACAACTTGTTGCCTCAGTTCCACTTTGGTTTACTGTGAAGAGAGACAAGCAAACCAAAGTGTTGTGAAGAGCACTAAACTTTAGTTTACTCTGCACAACACTTTGGTTTACTCTGAAGAGAGACAGAGAAAAAACACACAACACTTTCACAACACTTTGGTTTACTCTGAAGAGAGACAGAGTTGTGTGTTGTGTTCAACAACAACTTGTTGGTTTCAACCTATCACCGTAACTGTCACAGGCTTTGCAAATTTTAACACATACATCCATGAGGCCTTCAAAGTCTGGACTGTAATTTGTGATGTTTTACTGTATGTGAACACCAAGGTGTGCTGCAACTGAGGCAACAACTTGTTGCCTCAGTTCCACTTTGGTTTACTGTGAAGAGAGACAAGCAAACCAAAGTGTTGTGAAGAGCACTAAACTTTAGTTTACTCTGCACAACACTTTGGTTTACTCTGAAGAGAGACAGAGAAAAAACACACAACACTTTCACAACACTTTGGTTTACTCTGAAGAGAGACAGAGTTGTGTGTTGTGTTCAACAACAACTTGTTGGTTTCAACCTATCACCGTAACTGTCACAGGCTTTGCAAATTTTAACACATACATCCATGAGGCCTTCAAAGTCTGGACTGTAATTTGTGATGTTTTACTGTATGTGAACACCAAGGTGTGCTGCGAGGCAACAACTTGTTGCCTCAGTTCCACTTTGGTTTACTGTGAAGAGAGACAAGCAAACCAAAGTGTTGTGAAGAGCACTAAACTTTAGTTTACTCTGCACAACACTTTGGTTTACTCTGAAGAGAGACAGAGAAAAAACACACAACACTTTCACAACACTTTGGTTTACTCTGAAGAGAGACAGAGTTGTGTGTTGTGTTCAACAACAACTTGTTGGTTTCAACCTATCACCGTAACTGTCACAGGCTTTGCAAATTTTAACACATACATCCATGAGGCCTTCAAAGTCTGGACTGTAATTTGTGATGTTTTACTGTATGTGAACACCAAGGTGTGCTGCAACTGAGGCAACAACTTGTTGCCTCAGTTCCACTTTGGTTTACTGTGAAGAGAGACAAGCAAACCAAAGTGTTGTGAAGAGCACTAAACTTTAGTTTACTCTGCACAACACTTTGGTTTACTCTGAAGAGAGACAGAGAAAAAACACACAACACTTTCACAACACTTTGGTTTACTCTGAAGAGAGACAGCGTTGTGTGTTGTGTTCAACAACAACTTGTTGGTTTCAACCTATCACCGTAACTGTCACAGGCTTTGCAAATTTTAACACATACATCCATGAGGCCTTCAAAGTCTGGACTGTAATTTGTGATGTTTTACTGTATGTGAACACCAAGGTGTGCTGCGAGGCAACAACTTGTTGCCTCAGTTCCACTTTGGTTTACTGTGAAGAGAGACAAGCAAACCAAAGTGTTGTGAAGAGCACTAAACTTTAGTTTACTCTGCACAACACTTTGGTTTACTCTGAAGAGAGACAGAGAAAAAACACACAACACTTTCACAACACTTTGGTTTACTCTGAAGAGAGACAGAGTTGTGTGTTGTGTTCAACAACAACTTGTTGGTTTCAACCTATCACCGTAACTGTCACAGGCTTTGCAAATTTTATCACATACATCCATGAGGCCTTCAAAGTCTGGACTGTAATTTGTGATGTTTTACTGTATGTGAACACCAAGGTGTGCTGCAACTGAGGCAACAACTTGTTGCCTCAGTTCCACTTTGGTTTACTGTGAAGAGAGACAAGCAAACCAAAGTGTTGTGAAGAGCACTAAACTTTAGTTTACTCTGCACAACACTTTGGTTTACTCTGAAGAGAGACAGAGAAAAAACACACAACACTTTCACAACACTTTGGTTTACTCTGAAGAGAGACAGAGTTGTGTGTTGTGTTCAACAACAACTTGTTGGTTTCAACCTATCACCGTAACTGTCACAGGCTTTGCAAATTTTAACATACATCCATGAGGCCTTCAAAGTCTGGACTGTAATTTGTGATGTTTTACTGTATGTGAACACCAAGGTGTGCTGCAACTGAGGCAACAACTTGTTGCCTCAGTTCCACTTTGGTTTACTGTGAAGAGAGACAAGCAAACCAAAGTGTTGTGAAAAGCACTAAACTTTAGTTTACTCTGCACAACACTTTGGTTTACTCTGAAGAGAGACAGAGAAAAAACACAACACTTTCACAAAACTTTGGTTTACTCTGAAGAGAGACAGAGTTGTGTGTTGTGTTCAACAACAACTTGTTGGTTTCAACCTATCACCGTAACTGTCACAGGCTTTGCAAATTTTAACACATACATCCATGAGGCCTTCAAAGTCTGGACTGTAATTTGTGATGTTTTACTGTATGTGAACACAAAGGTGTGCTGCAACTGAGGCAACAACTTAGTTCCACTTTGGTTTACTGTGAAGAGAGACAAGCAAACCAAAGTGTTGTGAACAGCACTAAACTTTAGTTTACTCTGCACAACACTTTGGTTTACTCTGAAGAGAGACAGAGAAAAAACACACAACACTTTCACAACACTTTGGTTTACTCTGAAGAGAGACAGAGTTGTGTGTTGTGTTCAACAACAACTTGTTGGTTTCAACCTATCACCGTAACTGTCACAGGCTTTGCAAATTTTAACACATACATCCATGAGGCCTTCAAAGTCTGGACTGTAATTTGTGATGTTTTACTGTATGTGAACACCAAGGTGTGCTGCAACTGAGGCAACAACTTGTTGCCTCAGTTCCACTTTGGTTTACTGTGAAGAGAGACAAGCAAACCAAAGTGTTGTGAACAGCACTAAACTTTAGTTTACTCTGCACAACACTTTGGTTTACTCTGAAGAGAGACAGAGAAAAAACACACAACACTTTCACAACACTTTGGTTTACTCTGAAGAGAGACAGAGTTGTGTGTTGTGTTCAACAACAACTTGTTGGTTTCAACCTATCACCGTAACTGTCACAGGCTTTGCAAATTTTAACACATACATCCATGAGGCCTTCAAAGTCTGGACTGTAATTTGTGATGTTTTACTGTATGTGAACACCAAGGTGTGCTGCAACTGAGGCAACAACTTGTTACCTCAGTTCCACTTTGGTTTACTGTGAAGAGAGACAAGCAAACCAAAGTGTTGTGAAGAGCACTAAACTTTAGTTTACTCTGCACAACACTTTGGTTTACTCTGAAGAGAGACAGAGAAAAAACACACAACACTTTCACAACACTTTGGTTTACTCTGAAGAGAGACAGAGTTGTGTGTTGTGTTCAACAACAACTTGTTGGTTTCAACCTATCACCGTAACTGTCACAGGCTTTGCAAATTTTAACACATACATCCATGAGGCCTTCAAAGTCTGGACTGTAATTTGTGATGTTTTACTGTATGTGAACACCAAGGTGTGCTGCAACTGAGGCAACAACTTGTTGCCTCAGTTCCACTTTGGTTTACTGTGAAGAGAGAAAAGCAAACCAAAGTGTTGTGAACAGCACTAAACTTTAGTTTACTCTGCACAACACTTTGGTTTACTCTGAAGAGAGACAGAGAAAAAACACACAACACTTTCACAACACTTTGGTTTACTCTGAAGAGAGACAGCGTTGTGTGTTGTGTTCAACAACAACTTGTTGGTTTCAACCTGTCACAGGCTTTGCAAATTTTATCACATACATCCATGAGGCCTTCAAAGTCTGGACTGTAATTTGTGATGTTTTGCTGTATTGAACACCAAGGTGTGCTGCAACTCAGTTGGTTTGCTGCAACTCTGCAACTCAGATGTGTGCTGCCAGTTGAAGCACACTTTGGTTTACTGTGAAGAGAGACAAGGTAAACCAAAGTGTGCTTCAAATGAGGCAACAAGTGTTTGGGAGTTTTCTGTTTCCTCTCTGTCTGGAAGCAGTATGTTTTCTCTCTGAATGTGTTTTCAGGTCAAATTGAGTTCATGTGGAAGTTGAAGCAGTATTCTGACAAAACTGAGATCAGGTCAAACTGAGTTCATGTGGAAGTTAAACTCTGTTTGACCTGAACTGGAAAACTCACAGTTGAAGCACACCTTGGTAGTGCTGATTGAAGTTGCAGAAGTTGGATTTGGAGGCCTTCAAAGTCTGGACTGTAATTTGTGATGTTTTACTGTATGTGAACACCAAGGTGTGCTGCAACTGAGGCAACAACTTGTTGCCTCAGTTCCACTTTGGTTTACTGTGAAGAGAGACAAGCAAACCAAAGTGTTGTGAAGAGCACTAAACTTTAGTTTACTCTGCACAACACTTTGGTTTACTCTGAAGAGAGACAGAGAAAAAACACACAACACTTTCACAACACTTTGGTTTACTCTGAAGAGAGACAGAGTTGTGTGTTGTGTTCAACAACAACTTGTTGGTTTCAACCTATCACCGTAACTGTCACAGGCTTTGCAAATTTTAACACATACATCCATGAGGCCTTCAAAGTCTGGACTGTAATTTGTGATGTTTTACTGTATGTGAACACCAAGGTGTGCTGCAACTGAGGCAACAACTTGTTGCCTCAGTTCCACTTTGGTTTACTGTGAAGAGAGACAAGCAAACCAAAGTGTTGTGAACAGCACTAAACTTTAGTTTACTCTGCACAACACTTTGGTTTACTCTGAAGAGAGACAGAGAAAAAACACACAACACTTTCACAACACTTTGGTTTACTCTGAAGAGAGACAGCGTTGTGTGTTGTGTTCAACAACAACTTGTTGGTTTCAACCTGTCACAGGCTTTGCAAATTTTATCACATACATCCATGAGGCCTTCAAAGTCTGGACTGTAATTTGTGATGTTTTGCTGTATTGAACACCAAGGTGTGCTGCAACTCAGTTGGTTTGCTGCAACTCTGCAACTCAGATGTGTGCTGCCAGTTGAAGCACACTTTGGTTTACTGTGAAGAGAGACAAGGTAAACCAAAGTGTGCTTCAAATGAGGCAACAAGTGTTTGGGAGTTTTCTGTTTCCTCTCTGTCTGGAAGCAGTATGTTTTCTCTCTGAATGTGTTTTCAGGTCAAATTGAGTTCATGTGGAAGTTGAAGCAGTATTCTGACAAAACTGAGATCAGGTCAAACTGAGTTCATGTGGAAGTTAAACTCTGTTTGACCTGAACTGGAAAACTCACAGTTGAAGCACACCTTGGTAGTGCTGATTGAAGTTGCAGAAGTTGGATTTGGAGGCCTTCAAAGTCTGGACTGTAATTTGTGATGTTTTACTGTATGTGAACACCAAGGTGTGCTGCAACTGAGGCAACAACTTGTTGCCTCAGTTCCACTTTGGTTTACTGTGAAGAGAGACAAGCAAACCAAAGTGTTGTGAAGAGCACTAAACTTTAGTTTACTCTGCACAACACTTTGGTTTACTCTGAAGAGAGACAGAGAAAAAACACACAACACTTTCACAACACTTTGGTTTACTCTGAAGAGAGACAGCGTTGTGTGTTGTGTTCAACAACAACTTGTTGGTTTCAACCTATCACCGTAACTGTCACAGGCTTTGCAAATTTTAACACATACATCCATGAGGCCTTCAAAGTCTGGACTGTAATTTGTGATGTTTTACTGTATGTGAACACCAAGGTGTGCTGCGAGGCAACAACTTGTTGCCTCAGTTCCACTTTGGTTTACTGTGAAGAGAGACAAGCAAACCAAAGTGTTGTGAAGAGCACTAAACTTTAGTTTACTCTGCACAACACTTTGGTTTACTCTGAAGAGAGACAGAGAAAAAACACACAACACTTTCACAACACTTTGGTTTACTCTGAAGAGAGACAGAGTTGTGTGTTGTGTTCAACAACAACTTGTTGGTTTCAACCTATCACCGTAACTGTCACAGGCTTTGCAAATTTTATCACATACATCCATGAGGCCTTCAAAGTCTGGACTGTAATTTGTGATGTTTTACTGTATGTGAACACCAAGGTGTGCTGCAACTGAGGCAACAACTTGTTGCCTCAGTTCCACTTTGGTTTACTGTGAAGAGAGACAAGCAAACCAAAGTGTTGTGAAGAGCACTAAACTTTAGTTTACTCTGCACAACACTTTGGTTTACTCTGAAGAGAGACAGAGAAAAAACACACAACACTTTCACAACACTTTGGTTTACTCTGAAGAGAGACAGAGTTGTGTGTTGTGTTCAACAACAACTTGTTGGTTTCAACCTATCACCGTAACTGTCACAGGCTTTGCAAATTTTAACATACATCCATGAGGCCTTCAAAGTCTGGACTGTAATTTGTGATGTTTTACTGTATGTGAACACCAAGGTGTGCTGCAACTGAGGCAACAACTTGTTGCCTCAGTTCCACTTTGGTTTACTGTGAAGAGAGACAAGCAAACCAAAGTGTTGTGAAAAGCACTAAACTTTAGTTTACTCTGCACAACACTTTGGTTTACTCTGAAGAGAGACAGAGAAAAAACACACAACACTTTCACAAAACTTTGGTTTACTCTGAAGAGAGACAGAGTTGTGTGTTGTGTTCAACAACAACTTGTTGGTTTCAACCTATCACCGTAACTGTCACAGGCTTTGCAAATTTTAACACATACATCCATGAGGCCTTCAAAGTCTGGACTGTAATTTGTGATGTTTTACTGTATGTGAACACAAAGGTGTGCTGCAACTGAGGCAACAACTTAGTTCCACTTTGGTTTACTGTGAAGAGAGACAAGCAAACCAAAGTGTTGTGAACAGCACTAAACTTTAGTTTACTCTGCACAACACTTTGGTTTACTCTGAAGAGAGACAGAGAAAAAACACACAACACTTTCACAACACTTTGGTTTACTCTGAAGAGAGACAGAGTTGTGTGTTGTGTTCAACAACAACTTGTTGGTTTCAACCTATCACCGTAACTGTCACAGGCTTTGCAAATTTTAACACATACATCCATGAGGCCTTCAAAGTCTGGACTGTAATTTGTGATGTTTTACTGTATGTGAACACCAAGGTGTGCTGCAACTGAGGCAACAACTTGTTGCCTCAGTTCCACTTTGGTTTACTGTGAAGAGAGACAAGCAAACCAAAGTGTTGTGAACAGCACTAAACTTTAGTTTACTCTGCACAACACTTTGGTTTACTCTGAAGAGAGACAGAGAAAAAACACACAACACTTTCACAACACTTTGGTTTACTCTGAAGAGAGACAGAGTTGTGTGTTGTGTTCAACAACAACTTGTTGGTTTCAACCTATCACCGTAACTGTCACAGGCTTTGCAAATTTTAACACATACATCCATGAGGCCTTCAAAGTCTGGACTGTAATTTGTGATGTTTTACTGTATGTGAACACCAAGGTGTGCTGCAACTGAGGCAACAACTTGTTACCTCAGTTCCACTTTGGTTTACTGTGAAGAGAGACAAGCAAACCAAAGTGTTGTGAAGAGCACTAAACTTTAGTTTACTCTGCACAACACTTTGGTTTACTCTGAAGAGAGACAGAGAAAAAACACACAACACTTTCACAACACTTTGGTTTACTCTGAAGAGAGACAAGGTAAACCAAAGTGTGCTTCAAATGAGGCAACAAGTGTTTGGGAGTTTTCTGTTTCCTCTCTGTCTGGAAGCAGTATGTTTTCTCTCTGAATGTGTTTTCAGGTCAAATTGAGTTCATGTGGAAGTTGAAGCAGTATTCTGACAAAACTGAGATCATGTCAAACTGAGTTCATGTGGAAGTTAAACTCTGTTTGACCTGAACTGGAAAACTCACAGTTGAAGCACACCTTGGTAGTGCTGATTGAAGTTGCAGAAGTTGGATTTGGAGGCCTTCAAAGTCTGGACTGTAATTTGTGATGTTTTGCTGTATTGAACACCAAGGTGTGCTGCAACTCAGTTGGTTTGCTGCAACTCTGCAACTCATTTGTGTGCTGATAAAGAGCACAACTCACAACTCTGTCTCTCTTCAGAATAAACCAAAGTGTAATGAAAGTGTTGTGTGTTTTCTCTCTGTCTCACTTCAGAGAAGTGTTGCATCACATATAATCTATGTTCCACAGAAGCAGAAATGAACAAAGCCTATTTTTAAATAGCCAAAGTAATCGTAAAATGACACACAGATGTGTTCCCGGTCTGAATGGGTTAATTTAACTGAGGCAACAAGTGTTTGGAGTTTCCAGAACTTTCATTCCTCACTTCGTCAGAATCCCAAACACTCTCAAATGAACTCCAAACTCCAAATAAACTCAGTTTATCCTGAACTCCATTTGACCTGAAGACACATTTAGAGATAGACATATTCAGAGAGAAAACATACTGCTTCCAGACAGAGAGAAAACAGAAAACTCCAAACACTTGTTGCCTCATTTGAAAGCACACTTGGGTTAACTTGTCTCTCTTCACAGTAAACCAAAGTGTTGTAAACAAATGAGTGTTCATCCAGTATATTTCAGCTAAACATGTATACATGGGGCGAGAAAATCACCTAAGAATGACAAGAACAATGAATAGATAAATAAAACCATTTTATTATGAGCAAACATTTGTAATCCTGTTCTTAACACCGAGAGAAGACAGAGAGATTGTGTGTATTCTTTCTGTCTTTCTTCAGACTAAACCAAAGTGTTGTATGTTTTCAATGTATAGGTTAAACTGAGTTCATGACTTTGTCAAAACACCTTTACATTCAACTGTTCAATACAGTAAAACATCACAAATTACAGTCCAGACTTTGAAAGCCTCATGGATGTATGTGATACCGTTGGGGTTTCAGTTGCAAATCCAACTTCTGCAACTTCAATCAGCACTACCAAGGTGTGCTTCAGGTCAAAGTGAGTTTAACTTTCACATGAACTCAGTTTGACCTGATCTCAGTTTTGTCAGAATACTGCTTCAACTTCCAAATGAAGCCTCATGGAATTGGTCAAACTCCTCCGGATCCTCCTCTGTCTGAGGGTTGGGGTTTGTCTGGTTAGTCTGTCTGACTTTTCTTCCTCCACTCCTTTTTTGACGTCTTATTTAAGTTTTTACAAGAAACAGCGCCCCAAGTGGTTTGCATCAATAATACAACTTCTTCTTCTTCTGATCCCATTTTCCTAGCTTGAACTCACTAACGAACCCTGTCAGCTGCAGCTGGTATTGCTGCTGATTCCCTATGTAGCTATGAATCACGTAAACAATAGGAATACTTCTGTCATTTCCCCTTTTGAAACCCTGGTTAGGGTTAGGGTTAGGGTTAGGGTTAGGGTTAGGGTTAGGGTTAGGGTTAGGGTTAGGGTTAGGGTTAGGGTTAGGGTTAGGGTTAGGGTTAGGGTTAGGGTTAGGGTTAGGGTTAGGGTTAGGGTTAGGGTTAGGGTTAGGGTTAGGGTTAGGGTTAGGGTTAGGGTTAGGGTTAGGGTTAGGGTTAGGGTTAGGGTTAGGGTTAGGGTTAGGGTTAGGGTTAGGGTTAGGGTTAGGGTTAGGGTTAGGGTTAGGGTTAGGGTTAGGGTTAGGGTTAGGGTTAGGGTTAGGGTTAGGGTTAGGGTTAGGGTTAGGGTTAGGGTTAGGGTTAGGGTTAGGGTTAGGGTTAGGGTTAGGGTTAGGGTTAGGGTTAGGGTTAGGGTTAGGGTTAGGGTTAGGGTTAGGGTTAGGGTTAGGGTTAGGGTTAGGGTTAGGGTTAGGGTTAGGGTTAGGGTTAGGGTTAGGGTTAGGGTTAGGGTTAGGGTTAGGGTTAGGGTTAGGGTTAGGGTTAGGGTTAGGGTTAGGGTTAGGGTTAGGGTTAGGGTTAGGGTTAGGGTTAGGGTTAGGGTTAGGGTTAGGGTTAGGGTTAGGGTTAGGGTTAGGGTTAGGGTTAGGGTTAGGGTTAGGGTTAGGGTTAGGGTTAGGGTTAGGGTTAGGGTTAGGGTTAGGGTTAGGGTTAGGGTTAGGGTTAGGGTTAGGGTTAGGGTTAGGGTTAGGGTTAGGGTTAGGGTTAGGGTTAGGGTTAGGGTTAGGGTTAGGGTTAGGGTTAGGGTTAGGGTTAGGGTTAGGGTTAGGGTTAGGGTTAGGGTTAGGGTTAGGGTTAGGGTTAGGGTTAGGGTTAGGGTTAGGGTTAGGGTTAGGGTTAGGGTTAGGGTTAGGGTTAGGGTTAGGGTTAGGGTTAGGGTTAGGGTTAGGGTTAGGGTTAGGGTTAGGGTTAGGGTTAGGGTTAGGGTTAGGGTTAGGGTTAGGGTTAGGGTTAGGGTTAGGGTTAGGGTTAGGGTTAGGGTTAGGGTTAGGGTTAGGGTTAGGGTTAGGGTTAGGGTTAGGGTTAGGGTTAGGGTTAGGGTTAGGGTTAGGGTTAGGGTTAGGGTTAGGGTTAGGGTTAGGGTTAGGGTTAGGGTTAGGGTTAGGGTTAGGGTTAGGGTTAGGGTTAGGGTTAGGGTTAGGGTTAGGGTTAGGGTTAGGGTTAGGGTTAGGGTTAGGGTTAGGGTTAGGGTTAGGGTTAGGGTTAGGGTTAGGGTTAGGGTTAGGGTTAGGGTTAGGGTTAGGGTTAGGGTTAGGGTTAGGGTTAGGGTTAGGGTTAGGGTTAGGGTTAGGGTTAGGGTTAGGGTTAGGGTTAGGGTTAGGGTTAGGGTTAGGGTTAGGGTTAGGGTTAGGGTTAGGGTTAGGGTTAGGGTTAGGGTTAGGGTTAGGGTTAGGGTTAGGGTTAGGGTTAGGGTTAGGGTTAGGGTTAGGGTTAGGGTTAGGGTTAGGGTTAGGGTTAGGGTTAGGGTTAGGGTTAGGGTTAGGGTTAGGGTTAGGGTTAGGGTTAGGGTTAGGGTTAGGGTTAGGGTTAGGGTTAGGGTTAGGGTTAGGGTTAGGGTTAGGGTTAGGGTTAGGGTTAGGGTTAGGGTTAGGGTTAGGGTTAGGGTTAGGGTTAGGGTTAGGGTTAGGGTTAGGGTTAGGGTTAGGGTTAGGGTTAGGGTTAGGGTTAGGGTTAGGGTTAGGGTTAGGGTTAGGGTTAGGGTTAGGGTTAGGGTTAGGGTTAGGGTTAGGGTTAGGGTTAGGGTTAGGGTTAGGGTTAGGGTTAGGGTTAGGGTTAGGGTTAGGGTTAGGGTTAGGGTTAGGGTTAGGGTTAGGGTTAGGGTTAGGGTTAGGGTTAGGGTTAGGGTTAGGGTTAGGGTTAGGGTTAGGGTTAGGGTTAGGGTTAGGGTTAGGGTTAGGGTTAGGGTTAGGGTTAGGGTTAGGGTTAGGGTTAGGGTTAGGGTTAGGGTTAGGGTTAGGGTTAGGGTTAGGGTTAGGGTTAGGGTTAGGGTTAGGGTTAGGGTTAGGGTTAGGGTTAGGGTTAGGGTTAGGGTTAGGGTTAGGGTTAGGGTTAGGGTTAGGGTTAGGGTTAGGGTTAGGGTTAGGGTTAGGGTTAGGGTTAGGGTTAGGGTTAGGGTTAGGGTTAGGGTTAGGGTTAGGGTTAGGGTTAGGGTTAGGGTTAGGGTTAGGGTTAGGGTTAGGGTTAGGGTTAGGGTTAGGGTTAGGGTTAGGGTTAGGGTTAGGGTTAGGGTTAGGGTTAGGGTTAGGGTTAGGGTTAGGGTTAGGGTTAGGGTTAGGGTTAGGGTTAGGGTTAGGGTTAGGGTTAGGGTTAGGGTTAGGGTTAGGGTTAGGGTTAGGGTTAGGGTTAGGGTTAGGGTTAGGGTTAGGGTTAGGGTTAGGGTTAGGGTTAGGGTTAGGGTTAGGGTTAGGGTTAGGGTTAGGGTTAGGGTTAGGGTTAGGGTTAGGGTTAGGGTTAGGGTTAGGGTTAGGGTTAGGGTTAGGGTTAGGGTTAGGGTTAGGGTTAGGGTTAGGGTTAGGGTTAGGGTTAGGGTTAGGGTTAGGGTTAGGGTTAGGGTTAGGGTTAGGGTTAGGGTTAGGGTTAGGGTTAGGGTTAGGGTTAGGGTTAGGGTTAGGGTTAGGGTTAGGGTTAGGGTTAGGGTTAGGGTTAGGGTTAGGGTTAGG